>NW_027131995.1:0-3174 GCF_026122565.2 Emydura macquarii macquarii | reverse complement strand
CGCAGACCTGGCGGCAGAGCGCTGTCCCTCTCCCCCTGCTCCTCTGCACAAAGCTGATCGGGGAGGACGGAGGGCCACTCAAATGCAGAGATATTCGTATCCTGGGAATGTGCTGTGTGAGTGGGCGGGGGAGCGTGATGCCAGCAAAGCCGAGGCCACAAACCCCAGGCGGTCTCCTGCGCTCGCCCGTCCTTCCACCCCTGAGCGGAGCGCACAGAGAGCTTAGACTGAGCCAAAGCGGTCAAGGGCTGCCTTGGCGTGGGGCAGTGAGCCTGTGGGGGTCCCTCCAGGTTGAGGGAGGGCTGTTTCGCTCTATGCTTGCTCAGGGGCCGGGGAACCTGCCTCCGGCCTGCTAAAGATCCCCGGCTGGGTTCGCCACCGCCTCTGCTCGGGTTAGAGCTAAGTGGTGGTCTCTTCTTAAGTGTGGCGCTTGTCCCAGAGCTAAGGCTGACCCCGAGACACAGCGCAGGGAGGGAGCGTCGCTGTTTGTGACGAGGAGCGCGGCTGGGATCCGGGACCCCTCTCCCACATCTGGGTATCCCCCCCAAGGAGGCTGGGTTCTGCGTAAATCCCCGGAGTCCTTCGTTTGTCTGACTGCGGCCTGAGTAGCTCTGCGGCGGTGGGGAATTAGCTCAAGCGGTAGAGCACTCGCTTTGCATGTGAGAGGCAGCGGGATCGGTGCCTGCATTCTTCAGCAAGACTGTGTGGGCTTCTACCGTGGCTCTCAGGAGCGGGGGCTCTCGGTGTTCTGAGTGCCTCGAGCCATGAGGAAAGGGCCCCAAAGTCCTTCTTCTCCCTTTCCCCCCCACAGACAACCAGTGTTTTTCTGCCACATTCCTGGCCACATGAGCGCTCCGCCCCCGCTCTCCTTGACCAGCTGAACTCGACAGCCCTCGGGAAGCTCCGTAAGGGGTTCTCCTAGTGGGGACTCAGATGCGAAAAGCCCGTGCGAGTTCACAAGCTGGTGGGAGAAGTGTGAAAAGGAGGCGCAGGAGCGGCTCCTTTACTCAGCACATCATCTCAGTTTTGGAGGCTTTCCTTTCCCCTTTCGGCCTTATGGCCCGACCTGCGGTTTCATTTTCGGAGGCGTCCATTTCTGGCAGGGGGGCCAATTGGAAAACTTTCCCAGTTCCGTGGGGAGCGTGAGGGCTCTCTCTGTGTGTCTCTGGCATCGCTCTGAGTGTGTGTGTTTGTGAGCTTTCTCCTTCGCTTGGAGCCACTTGAAACTTTGGAAGGTTTGCAGAAAGAAGAGCTTCTTCTAGCATCAGGTGGACTTTTTCCCCTCGTGGGGCCTTTTGGAGAATAGCTTAGCCACATGATCGCGGCTGAGTGGGGTTTCCGCAGTGCCGCCATGGCCGGGGCCAAACCCTGGGCGTGCGTGTTTGGCTGGCGGTCGGTAGAGCCCTGTGCCCCCATCTTCCCTTTGCCCCGGGGAGGGCTGGTTTGAGGGCATTTGAATCGGGGAGGCACTGGGCAGAAGAGAAAGCAAATGAAGCTGCCTCCGAGCGGTGGTGCCCCTTGGAAGAGTGCTGGTGCTGGGGCTGGTGCCGGCGCCGCTCCTTGGTGTGTGAGCTGTGGGGGCCGGCCGTGGGCGGCCGTGCCTGGGCGGTGGGAGGACGGGGGTCCAGGGAAGACCCAGCCTCGGCCTGCAGGGCGGACTCTTAAGCCTTTCCCCTGGGTTGGGGTGCAGACTATTAAGCCTTCCTCTGTTGCTTGGGCTGGAGAGCAGGAGCAGCTAGAGCACCCATTTGGGCGGAGATGGCGGGTGGCAGGAATTCGGGCCACCAGGTCAACCCAGTGGGGACAATGGGGCTGAAGCGGCAGCTCTGCGGTTTGCTTGACGGGCCGCCAGCTGAAGCCTCTTCTCCTAGGCGCGTGCGAGGCAGCCGGCAAGACCCTGCGCGCCCCCAGGCCGAAGCAGCCCTGAGCCAGCAGGTCAAGCCGGGAGCCTGGAGAGGGGAGGAAAGGAGGTGAGCGCAGCCTCCTCCCACCAGGTTCCTTCCCTCTGCCCAGTGCCAAGGCTGGCTGGATCCTCCTGCTCCCGTCAAGGCTCTTGCCCTCTCTCTGCAAGCCGATCTGGCCAATTCTTGCTTTTTCCCATTTTGGCCTCCCCGCCCATAGCAATCTGACCAAAGAGCAGAAGCCCACTTGCCCAGCCCACCGACCGGTCCCCATGGGGCTTGGAGCCACAACGTCAGTGTTATAAAAGCCACATTCCAGCCAGCTGAGCTGGAAGGCCCCCAGGGGTCACAGCCTCACGTGGCCCTTTGAGAAAGGAAGCGCTGGCTGTCGCAGAGAGCGTGTGGTGTCTGGGATGACCTGGGTGCGCGAGGGGCGCCCCGCTTGCCAGCGGGGATTTAGCTGAAGTGGTAGAGCGCTCGCTTTGCATGCGCGAGGCAACGGGCTGGATGCCTGCATTCTCCAGGTCAGCGCTAGCGGAAGTCCCTTCTCTTGCCTTTCGAAGACGTTGTCAGCCAAGGGGCTGAGCGCTTCCAGTGGCCTCCCTCTGCCTCCAGAAGAGCCAGAGCCTGCATGCTGGAGGGTGGCTCATCCTCCCCCTTTCGCTGGCCGGAAGACTGACCGTGATGTCCTACAGCTCCATCATCGCCACCATCCTGAAAATTCCTTCTAGCATTGGGCGGCAAAAGGCCTTTTCCACCTGCTCCTCTCACCTCATCGTGGTGACCCTTTAATAAGGAACTCTGCTGGTTGTCTACATGTTCCCCACAGCCCACATGCTGAGGGACTTTAAAACTGTTCTCTCTGTCATCTACACGGTCCTGACTCCCCTCGTCAATCTCCTCATCTACAGCCTGAGAAACAAATGGTCAAGGAGGCGCTGTGGAAAACTTGCAGGAAATGCATGTTTGGACAATGGTAGCCAATCAGTTGCCTTAGGTAAAGTAGCTATGCCAGAAGCTGGCTTTGGGCCAGAACCGAAGACTGCTGTAAACCAAGATTGTATTTACATTAACTTCACTGGGCTGTGTCATGCTCTTAGAGTCACAGCCAGGAGAGGAAATGGATAAGGACAGACTCTTGGAACCTGTGACCCATTCTTGTTAGGGCCTTTATCAGATGCCACAGCTGGGTGCTACTGGGCTGGCGGGGGATTTGAACTAGTGACTGCTCAGGTTCAGCCAATGATGGGGGTTTGTTCTCAGTGCGACAGTG
>NW_027131994.1:0-3262 GCF_026122565.2 Emydura macquarii macquarii | reverse complement strand
ACCACATGAAGTGAGAATGATCGCTAAACTCCCTCCATTCAGAGCTAAATGCAAACCTCAGCTCTTTCCTTCCCCTGGTAGCCTCCTGACTCTCATCTCTTTGTATTCATTAAATAAACCTATCCTGTCCCATCTCGCTGGAAGGGAAGGGAGACAGGAATCTGAGCAGTTTATGGGAGAGAATCCCATGGTACAATGATGGGTGTCACTATAAAAACTGGGATTTCTTAACATAATCAGTATTTCCGTGTATCTGAATGACCCAAAACAGGGGTGAAAATCAGTAAACACCAAATAACGGCTCCTGTAAAACCCTGGAATTTTTCAGTAAAAATCAGTAAAAATGATAACGAAGGGCCTTGGGCACTCACATCTCTCCCCCCACACTCCCACATGTGCAAGAGTGTAAACATCACATGCACACGCCCCCCACACACATCCCAGACATGCACACAGGCCACAAACATCCCTCATCCCTCAGCTCCAAGCAATGTGCGTTACTGAGAGATCCAAGCTCGTCCTTCTCTCAGGATGGGATTGAGGGCAGGCAGCATGGCTGGGGGTGGGAAGTTTCTGCTGGTCCCCTCTAGGTGCCCCTCTAGTCCCTTGTGGAAGGGAGGAAGCTGCAGGTTAACTCAACCTCTCTCCTGTTGTGTTAGGGTGCCACAGCCTGGCCTCAGTAGTCACAGCAGTCATCAATGAAGAGGGAACCCACCACTTCATCATGATCACTCACTTGGATGATGTGAAGATCGCGTACTACAGCAGCGACATGCGAGAGGTCAGACCCACCCCAGCAGTGGGTGGCACATGCCGTGGGTGTTGAGTATCTCCAGGAAAAGTCCCAGCAGTTCTGGAGGCACGAGGAGGGCTCTAAAGTCAAGACCAGGATGTGGTTGTAGCTGCACAACCAGAAGGGTGGTGAGTGTCTGAGAGTTATTGTTATTGATGGACATGAGAGAGCTGCCTGCTCAGAATCTATCCCATCAGGGCCTCGCTGAACAAGTTGCTGCCCAAACCAGAGCTGGCTGGAAAATGGAGTTTTCTTCCCTCAGAAAAATTAGTATTCCCAGGAGTGTTTTCATTCCTGATTGGAAGGGAAAGTCAGAAAAGGGCGGTATCCACAGGAAGGAATTTTTTTCAGAAATTCCATCTAGGGAATCCCTTTCAGGGAGCTGGGCAGCCCTGGGATTTTCCCTTTCAATTTCCCCAATGGAAAATATACATTTTATGGCAAAACTGATATTTTCTCATGAAAAATTATGATTGTGCAGAAACAGACTTTTGCAAGGCAAACAGAATGTTAGGAACCATTAGGAAAGGGATAGAAAATAAAACAGAAAATATCACAATGCCACTATATAAATCCATGGTACGCCCACACCTTAAATCCTGTGTGCAGATCTGGTCACCCCTTCTCAAAAAGGGTAGAATGGAATCGGAAAAGGTTCTGAGAAGGGCAACAAAGATAATCACGGTATGGAATGGAGAGACTAAAAAGATTAGGACTGTTGAGCTTAGAAAAGAGACGGGGGGCGGGGGGATATTGTAGAGCTCTATAAAACTGTGAATGGCATGGAGAAAGTGAATAGAGAAGAGCTCTTTACCCTTCCCACAATAGAAAATCAGGAGTCATCTGATGAGATTAATAGGCAGCAGGTCTAATACAAAGAGGAAGTTCTTTTTCACACAATGCACAGTCAGCCTGTGGAACTCATTGCCAGGGGATGTGGTGAAAACCAAACGTATAAGTGGGTTCAAAAAAGAATTGGATAAGTTACTGGAGGATAGGCCCATCAGTGGCTATTAGCCAGAACAGTGAGGGATGCAATACCATGTCTGAAGCAATGCAAAACCTCTGCCTTCCAGAAGCTGGGAGGGGAAGACAGGTGGGTCACTCCAAAATTGCCCTGTTCTCTACACTTCCCTGGATCTCTGGTATTGGCCACTGTCAGACCTTGGTCTCCCTCAGTATGGCAACTCTTCTGTTTACTGGTGGAGAGACTCCAGGAGCTCAGGAACTGTCTGGCAGGATTCCAGCTCCTCAGACCTTCTCATGGTTCTTCTCTGAGCCCTCCTGCTTATGGAGCATCCTCCTAGGGTTGTTAGGTTGCTCAGCATGAGGCCTGACACACAATCAGAGATGGTAAAGCACCAGAGTCACCGTCCGGCCGAGCACTCCTCTGGAAGTGTGGGGAGCAAAGCCCTCCAGCTGTTTGCAGAGGCTGCCAGCTGGCTTGCCTGCTCCTTCCCCGAGGCCAGAGGGGTGAGCCCCCTCCCTGGGACAGGATCCATGGGCATGGCTCTCACTCTGGGTGCAGTGGCTGCTGGTGAGTACCAGAAGGACTGAGGCCCAGGGAACCAGGGACCCAGCTTTAATGTGCCCTCTGGCATTTGCAGGGGACAGAGTGAGGCAGAAGGGGATCCGTGCAGAGCCCCAGGGCTGGGCAGGTTCATGCACGCTGGGCAGGTCAGGGGGCTCCCAAAGTCTGGGGCCCTTTTCAGGTGTGTGGCCTGGGTACTGACACCCTTGCTGTGCAGAGCCCAGGCTAGAGCTGGGGGTTCACAGACACTGGAGAATTGGCCTGCCAGAAGTAACAGCTTTACATATCTGCTAAGAGTCGAAGGGCTGCAGGGAGACACTGGACATACCGAGCGAAGTTTTACCTGTGAGGAGAAGTAACCATTGGAACAACTGAACAAAGACCATGGTGGATTCTCCATCCCCGACAGTATGTACACCAGGACTGTCTGATTTTCTATAAGTGCTGCTCTAGGAATTACATTGGGGCAGTTCTGGGGGCTGGTTCAACAGGGTCAGCCTGGTAATCACAGAACCCTGCCACCTTTGGTGCTATCAAACATGCTCAGCTAATGGGGGTTCAATTCCTGGTACTGTCATCAGCTGCCGGGGGATGTAAGGAAATAACTCCCATTGGGGTTTGCACCCCTTTGAATGCAGTCTGTATATGGGCCACACAGCCAGATCTACACTGATAGATATAGTTCACCCAGGCTTTCTCCCGTGGGCTGAGTATGAATTTGGTGCTCTTAGGAGTCTCCCAGTCTCAGAAACTGCAAGTGTTCAATAATTATGTGTCAGGCTCCAAAAATCATGAGTTCAGCTTTAAAATTGGGACATTAAAAAAAAAAAGTGAGTTTCTTTTTCTGGCTTGGTTTCTGAGCATTACAATCATTCTCACTTCAAGTCTTCAAGCTTTTCTTCCAACACACAAGGGCTAGGAGCTTGCTTGTTAAACCT
>NW_027131993.1:5000-32008 GCF_026122565.2 Emydura macquarii macquarii | reverse complement strand
GGTGTGCCCACTATGCATTGTGATTGTCTACCTTGTTAAGTATAAACTGTTAATCCAATCCCACTATACGATCAACATGTAAATGAACCTAAGCAACCCCTATATAAGTCTTTTGTATCTGTTAACCAGTTGAAGTACATTTGCCCAGCATCCAGACATGCTGCTTGACTTCCCTATAGCCACCTGGGTTTTCCCTATGGCTATAGTATTCCCCATAGCTATGGTTAGGTGATTCTGTGTGTCACAATTAAAGCTGCACCCAATCCAACTCTAAAATGTAGCAGTGTGATTCTTTTCCACGACACTTCCTTTGTATTCTTGCTCCTTTGATTGCATACTTCCTTTCTTGCATGCTTCCTTGCTTGCATGCTTCCTTGCTTCCATGATTCCTTCGTTGCTTCCGTGCTTGTACGCTTCTTTGCATGCATGGTTCCTTGCACGCTTCCTTGCATGCTTTTTCCTTTGATTGCACGCTACCCTGCTTGCATGCATGCTTCCTTCCGTTCTTCCATGCTTCCTTCCTTTCTTCCATGCTTCCTTGAATGTTTCATTGCGGCATGCTGTCTTGCATGCTTCCTTGCTTGCTTGCTTCCCTGCTTGCATGTTTCTTTGTTTGCATGCTTTCTTGTGTGCTTCCTTTGCATGCTTGCTGCTTTGATTTCATGCTTCCTTGTTTGCTTGCTCCTTTGATTGCATGCTTCCTTGCTTGCATGCTTCCTTGCATGCATGCTTCCTTGAATGCATACGCGTTTGATTGCATGCTTCCTTGCTTGCATGCTGCATTGGATGCGTCCTTCCTTGCATGCATGGTTGCATGCTTCCTTCCTTTCTTTCATGCTTCCTTGAATGTTTCATTGCAGCATGCTTCGTTGCATGCTTCCTTCCATGCATGATTCCCTGCTTGCATGTTTCTTTGATTGCATGTTTCCTTGCATCTTGTCTGGAGCATGGATGGAACTGGGTCTGAAGCTGGATTTGGGCTGGAGTTGGGCTGGGCTGTGGCTGTGCTAGAGCTGGGCTGGGCTTGGGCTGTGATGGAGGTGGGCTTGAGGTGGGGCTGGAGCTGGTCTGGATTGGTACTGGAGCTGGCCAGAGATTGGATGGGCTGGGGCTTCGCTGGAGCCGGGCTGGGACGTGATTGGACATGGGCAGGAATGGGGGCTGGCGCTGGGCTGGGCTGGAGCTATGATGGGGCTGGGCTGGACCTCGGCTGGGCTGGAGTTGGGCTGGAACTGTGGTGGACTGGGTATGGTCTGGCGTAGGGTTGGGCTGGATCTTGTCTGGAGCGTGGATGGAACTGGGTCTGGAGCTGGATTTGGGCTGGAGTTGGGCTGGGCTGTGGCTGTGCTAGAGCTGGGCTGGATCGGGGTTGGAGGTGGGCTGGGCTGGTCCTGGGCTAGAGCTGTGCTGGGGCTGGGCTGGAGCGTGGATGGAGCTGTGGCTGGGGCTGGATCTCGGCTGGGCTGGGGCTGGGATGGCCATGGGCTTGGCTGGGGCTGGGCTGTAGCGGGGCTGGAGCTGGGGCTGTACAGGGGCTTCCCTGCAGCAGGTCTGGAGCTGGGCTGGAGCTGGGCTTCGCTACGGCTGGGCTGCGGCTTTGCTTCGGCTAAGCTGGAGCTGTGCTGGGGCTGGGCTGGAGCGTGGATGGAGCTGGGGCTGAGCTGGGGATAGGCTGGGCTGTAGCGGAGAAGGAGCTTGGCTGGGGATGGCCTGGGGATGGGCTGGCCTTGGCTGGGCTGGAGCTGGGCTGGAGCTGGGCTGGAACGGGGGCTGGAGCTGGGCTGGGCCGGAGATATGATGGGACTGGGCTGGACCTCGGCTGGGATGGAGATGGGCTGGAGCTGTGCTGGGCTGGGGTTGGGCTGGAGCTGGGCAGGGCTGGGCTGCAACTAGGCTGGGCTGGAGATTGGCTGGAGCTGTGGTGGGTCTGGGCTAGAGGTAGGACAGGAGCTGGGCTGGATCTCGGCTGGGCTGGAGCTGTGCTGGACTGGGGCTGGGCTGGGGCTGGGCAGGGCTGGAGATTGGCTGGAGCTGTGGTGGGGCTGGGCTAGAGGTAGGACAGGAGCTGGGCTGGATCTCGGCTGGGCTGGAGCTGGGCTGGAGCTGTGCTGGACTGCGGCTGGGCTGGGCCTGGGCCGGAGCTCGGATGGAGCTGGGCTGGAACTGGGGTTGGAGCTGGGCTAGGCCGGAGCTATGATGGGGCTGGGCTGGAGATGGGTTGGAGCTGTGCTGGGCCTGGGCTGGAGCTGGGGCTGGGCTCGGCTGCAGGTAGGCTGGGCTGGAGCTTGGAATGGAGCTGGGGTTGGAGCTGGGATTGGCTGGGGCTTCGCTGGCGCTGGGCTGGAGCTGGGCTGGGCTTGGGCTGGGATGGAGGTGGGCTTGAGGTGGGGCTGGAGCTGGGCTGGAGCCTGACTGGAGCTGGGCTGGAACTGTGGCTGGAGCTGGGCTGGAGCTGGGGCTGTACTGGGGCTTCCCTGGAGCGGGTCTGGAGCTAGGCTGGAGCTGTGGCTGGGCTGGACTGGGGCTGGGCTAGAGCTGGGCTGGATTGGTGCTGGAGCTGGAGCTGGTGGGGAGATGGCATGGGCTGGGGCTTCCCTGGAACAGGGCTGGAACGTGACTGGACCTGGGCTGGAACGGGGGCTGGAGCTGTGCTGGGCCGGAGCTATGATGGGGCTGGGCTGGACCTCGGCTGGGCTGGAGCTGGGCTGCAGCTGGGTGGAGCTTTGCTGGGCTGTGACTTGATTTTGGATAAGCTAGAGCTGGGCTGGGGCTGGGCTGGAGCGTGGCTGGAGCTGGGGTTGGAGCAGGGGCTGGGCTGGGCTCGGATTGGGTTAGCGCTGGTCTGGATTGGTGCTGGAGCTGGGGCTGGAGATGGCATGGGCTGGGGCTTCGCTGGAGCTGGGCTGCAACTGGGGCTGAAGCTGGGCTGGGCCGGAGCTGAGCTGGTGCTGGGCTGGAACTGGGGCTGGAGCTGGGCTGGGCCGGAGCTGAGCTAAGCTGGTGCTTGGCTTGACCGTGACTTGAACTGGGCTGTAGAAGAGCAGGAGCTGGGCTGTCCTGGGGTGGAGCGTGGCTGGAGCTGGGGTTGGAGCTGAGGCTGGGCTGGGCTCGGGCTGGGCTAGAGCTAGGCTGGATTGGTACTGCAGATGGGGCTGAGATGGGATGGGCTGGGGCTTCGCTGGAGCTGGGCTGGAGCGTGACTGGAGGTGGGCTGGGCTGGTCCTGGGCTGGAGTTGGGCTGGAGCTGTGGAGGAGCTGGGCTGTAGCGGGGTTGGGCTAGATGTGTTGCTCGAGCTGGGGCTGCAGCTAGGCAGTTCTTGGTCTGTTCTGGAGCTGGGCTGGATCTCGGCTGGGCTGGAGCTGGGCTGGAGCTGTGGTGGGCTGGGGATGGTCTGGCCTTGAGTTGGGCTGGATCTTGTCTGGAGCGTGGTTGGAACTGGGGCTGGAGCTGGATTTGGGCTGGGGCTGGGCTCGAGCGTGGAAGGAGCTGCGGCTGGGGCTGAGCTTGGGCTGGGCTGGAGGTGGGCTAGAGGTGGGGCTGGAGCTGGGGTTGGAGCTGGGCTCGGCTGGGTATTGGCTGGGCTGTGCTGGGCCGGAGCTGGGCTGTAGCGGAGCAGGGCTGAGGATGGCCTGGGGATGGGCTAGCCTGGGCTGGGCGGCAGCTGGGATGGAGCTTTGCTGGGCTGTGGCTTGATTTGGGATAAGCTGGAGCTGGGCTGGGGCTGGGCTGGAACTGGGGCTGAAGCTGGGGTGGGCCGGAGCTGAGCTGGTGCTGGGCTGGGCCGTGACTGGAGCTGGGCTGTAGAGGAGCAGGAGCTGGGCTGCGGCTGGGCTGGAGCGTGGCTGGAGCTGGGGTTGGAGCAGGGGCTGGGCTGGGGCTTCGCTGGAGCTGGGCTGGAGCTGAGCTGCAACTGGGGCTGAAGCTGGGCTGGGCCGGAGCTGAGCTGGTGCTGGGCTGGAAATGGGGCTGGAGCTGTGCTGGGCTGGGGCTGGGCTGGAGCTGGGGCTGGGCTGGGCTGCAGGTAGGCTGGGCCTGGGCCGGAGCTCGGATGGAGCTGGGCTGGAACTGGGGTTGGAGCTGGGCTAGGCCGGAGCTATGATGGGGCTGGGCTGGAGATGGGTTGGAGCTGTGCTGGGCCTGGGCTGGAGCTGGGGCTGGGCTCGGCTGCAGGTAGGCTGGGCTGGAGCTTGGAATGGAGCTGGGGTTGGAGCTGGGATTGTCTGGGGCTTCGCTGGCGCCGCGCTGGGCTGGAGCTGGGCTGGTCTTGGGCTGGGATGGAGGTGGGCTTGAAGTGGGGCTGGAGCTGGGCTGGAGCGTGACTGGAGCTAGGCTGGAACTGGGGCTGGCGCTGGGCTGGGCAGGAGCTATGATGGGGCTCGGCTGGACCTCGGCTGGGCTGGAGATGGGCTGGAGCTGTGCTGGGCTGGAGCTCGGGCTGGGCTGGGCTGCAGCTACGCTGGGCTGGAGATTGGCTGGAGCTGTGCTGGGGCTGGGCTTGAGGTTTGGCTGGAGCTGGGGCTGGAGCTAGGCAGTTCTTGGGCTGTTCTGGAGCTGGGCTGGATCTCGGCTGTGCTGGAGCTGGGCTGGAGCTGTGGCTGGGCTGGGCTGGGGCTGGGCTAGAGCTGGGCTGGATTGGAGCTGGAGCTGGGGCTGGAGATAGCATGGGCTGGGGCTTCGCTGGAGCCGGGATGGAGATGGGCTGGAACTGGGGCTGGAGCTGGGCTGGGCCGGAGGTATGATTGGTCTGGGCTGGAGCTGGGCTGGAATTGTGGTGGGGCTGGGCTGGAGCGTGGCTGGAGCTGGGGCTGGAGCGGGGCTTGGGCTGTTCTACTGCTGGTCCTGGGCTGGAAAAGGTCTCGAGCTGTGCTGGGGCTGGGCTCGATCGTGGATGGGGCTGGAGCTGGAGCTTGAATTGGGCTTGAGCTGGGCTGGGCTAGAGCGTGGCTGGAGCTGGGGCTGGATCTGGGCTGGGCTGGGGATGGGCTGGGCTGTAGCTGGGGCTGGAGCTTTGCTGGAATGGGGCTGTGCAGGAGCTGGGCTGGATCGGGGCTGGAGGTGGGCTTGGGTGGTCCTGGGCTGGAGATGGGCTGGAGCTGTGGTGGGGCTGGGCTGGGGCGTGGTTAGAGCTGGGTCTGGAGCGGGTCTTGGGCAGTTCTGGAGCTGGTCCTGATATGGAGAAGGTCTCGAGCTGTCCTGGGGCTGGGCTCGATCGTGGATGGGGCTGGAGCTGGGGTTGGAGCGGGGCGTGGGCTGTTCTGGAACTGGCCAGAGATTGGATGGGCTGGGGCTTCGCTGGAGCGTGACTGGACCTGGGCTGGAACGGGGGCTGGAGCTGGGCTGGGCCGGAGCTATAATGGGGCTGGGCTGGACCTCGGCTGGGCTGGAGCTGGGCTGGAGCTGTGGTGGACACGGTCTGGGCGGGGTATGGTCTGTCGTAGGGTTGGACTGGATCTTGTCTGGAGCATGGATGGAACTGGGTCTGGAGCTAGATTTGGGCTGGAGTTGGGCTGGGCTGTGGCTCTGCTAGAGCTGGGCTGGAGCTGGGCTCGATTGGTACTGGAGCTGGGGCTGGAGCTGGGCTAGGCCGGAGCTGAGCTGAGCTGGTGCTGTGCTGGACCGTGCCTGGAACTGGGCTGTAGAGAAGCAGGAGCTGGACTGAGGCTGGGCTGGAGCGTGGCTAGAGCTGGGGTTGGAGCTGCGGCTGGGCTGGGCTCGGGCTGGGCTAGAGCTTGGATGGATTGGTACTGGAGCTGGGGCTGAGATGGGATGGGCTGGGGCTTCGCTGGAGCTTGGCTGGAGCGTGACTGAAGCTGGGCTGGAACGGGGGCTGGAGCTGGGCTGGGCCGGTGCTATGATGGGGCTGGGCTGGATCTCGGCTGGGCTGGAGATGGGCTGGAGCTGTGCTGTGCTGTGGCTGCGCTGGGGCTGGGCTGGGCTGCAGCTAGGCTGGGCTGGAGAAGGGCTGGAGCTGTGATGGGGCTGGGCTAGAGGTTGGTATGGAGCTGGGGTTGGAGCTAGGCACTTCTTGACTGTTCTGGAGCTGGGCTAAATCTCGGCTGGTGTGGAGCTTGGCTGGAGCTGTGGTGGACTGGGGCTGGCCTGGGGATTGGCTTACCTTGGGTTAGGCTGGATCTTGTCTGGAGCGTGGATGGAACTGGGGCTGGAGCTGGGCTGGATCGGGGTTTGAGGTGGACTATGCTGGTCCTCGGCTGGAGCTCTGCTGGGGCTGGTCTGGAGCGTTGATGGACTTCGGCTGGGCTGGGGCTGTGATGGCCATGGGCTTGGCTGGGGCTGGGTTGGGGCTGGGCTGTAGTGGGGCCGGAGCAGGGGCTGTACTGGGGCTTCCCTGGACCGGGTCTGGAGCTGTGGTTGGGCTGGGCTGGGGCTGGGCTAGAGCTGGGCTGGATTGGTGCTGGAGCTGGGGCTGGAGATGTCGTGGGCTGGGGCTTCGCTGGAGCTGGGATGGAGCTGTGCTGGAACTGGGGCTGGAGCTGGGCTGGGCCGGAGCTATGATGGTGCTGGGCTGGAGATGGGTTGGAGCTGTGGTGTGCTGGGCCTGGGCTGGGGTTGGGCTAGGCTGCAGGTAGGCTGGGCTGGAGCTAGGAATGGAGCTGGGGTTGGAGCTGGGATTGGCTGGCTCTTCGCTGGCGCTGGGCTGGGCTGGAACTGTGGCTGGAGCTGGGCTGGAGCTGGGGCTGTACTGGGGCTTCCCTGGAGCGGGTCTGGAGCTATGCTGGAGCTGTGGCAGGGCTGGACTGGGGCTGGGCTGGAGATGGGCTGGAGCTGTGCTGGACTGTGGCCTCGCTGGAGCTGGGGCTGGGCTGGGCTGCAGCTAGGTTGGGCTGGAGCTGTGGTCAGGCTGGGCTAGAGGTGAAACTGGAGCTGGGGCTGGAGCTAGGCAGTTCTTGGGCACTTCTGGAGATGGGCTGGATCTCGGCCGGTCTGGAGCTGGGCTGGAGCTGTGGTGGACTGGGCATGGGCTCGGGATGGGCTGGCCATGGGGTGGGCTGGATCTTATCTGGAGTGTGGATGGATCTGGGGATGGAGCTGGAGTTGGGCTGGGCGGTGGCTCTGCTAGAGCTGGGCTGGATCGGGGTTGGATGTGGGCTGGGCTAGTCCTGGGCTGGAGCTGTGCTGGGGCTTGGCTGGAGCGTGGATGGAGCTGGAGCTGGGGCTGGAATTGGGCTGGAGCTGGGCTGGGCTAGAGCTGGGCTAGAGCGTGGCTGGAGCTGGGGCTGGAGCTGGGCTGGGCTGGAGCTGTGCTGGAGCTGTGCTGGACTGGGGCTGGGCTGGGGATGGTCTGGCCTTAGTTTGGGATGGATCTTGTCTGGAGGGTGGATGGAACTGGGGCTGGAGCTGGATTTGGGCTGGAGCTGGGCTGGGGCTGGGCACGAGTGTGGATGGAGTTGCGGCTGGAGCTGGGCTGCGGCTTTGCTTCGGCTAAGCTGGAGCTGTGCTGGGGCTGGGCTGGAGCGTGGATGGAGCTGGGGCTGGGCTGGGGATAGGCTGGGCTGTGCTGGGCCGGAGCTGGGCTGTAGCAGAGAAGGAGCTGGGCTGGGGAAGGGCTGGGGATGGGCTGGCCTCGGCTGGGCTGTAGCTGGGCTGTATCTGGGCTGGAACTCGGGCTGAAGCTGGGATTGGCCGGAGCTGAGCTGGTGCTGGGCTGGAGCGTGACTGGAGCTGAGCTGGAACGGGGGCTGGATCTGGGCTAGGCCGGTATATGATGGGGCTGGGCTGGACCTCGGCTGGGCTGGAGATGGGCTGGAGCTGTGCTGTGCTGTATCTGCGCTGGGGCTGGGCTGGGCTGCAGCTAGGCTGGGCTGGAGATGGGCTGGAGCTGTGATGGGGCTGGGCTAGAGGTTGGTATGGAGCTGGGGCTGGAGCTAGGCACTTCTTGGGCTGTTCTGGAGCTGGGCTAAATCTCGGATAGTCTGGAGCTCGGCTGGAGCTGTGGTGGACTGGGTCTGGGCTGGGGATGGTCTGGCCTTGGGTTGGGCTGGATCTTGTCTGAAGCGTGAATGGAACTGGGTCTGGAGCGTGGATGGAGCTGGAACTGGGGCTGGTGCGGGGCGTGGTCTCTTCTGGAGCTGGCCTGAGATTGGATGGGCTGGGGCTTCGCTGGCGCTGGGTTCGGCTGGAGCTAGGCTGGGATGGAGGTGTGCTGGAGCTGTGCTGGACTGGGGCTGGGCTGGGGCTGGGCTGGGCTGGAGCGTGTCTGGAGCTGGGGCTGGAGCGGGGCTTGGGCTGTTCTGGAGGTGGTCCTGGGCTGGAGAAGGGCTCGAGCTGTGCTGGGGCTGGGCTCGATCGTGGATGGGGCTGGAGCTGGGGTTGGAGTGGAGCGTGGGCTGTTCTGGAGCTGGCCTGAGAGTGGATGGGCTGGGGCTTCGCTGGAGCCGGGCTGGAACGTGACTGGACCTGGGCTGGAACGGGGGCTGGAGTTGGCTGGGCCGGAGCTATGATGGGGCTGGGCTGGTACTCGGCTGGGCTGGATCTGGGCTGGAGATGGGCTGGAGCTGTGCTGGAATGGGGCTGTGCAGGAGCTGGGCTGGATCGGGGCTGGAGGTGGGCTTGGGTGGTCCTGGGCTGGAGCTGTGCTGGGGCTGGGCTAGAGGTGTTTCTCGAGCCTGGGCTGCAGCTAGGCAGTTCTTGGGCTGTGCTGGAGCTGGGCTGGATCTCGGCTGGGCTGGAGCTGTTCTGGAGCTGTGCTGGGCTGGAGATGGGCTGGAGCTGTGCTGGGCTGTGGCTGCGCTGAAGCTGGGGCTGGGCTGGGCTGCAGCTAGGCTGGGCTGGAGATGGGCTGGAGCTGTAGTGGGGCTGGGCTAGAGGTTGGGCTGGAGCTGGGGCTGGAGCTAGGCAGTTCTTGGGCTGTTCTGGAGCTGGGCTGGATCTCGGCTGGGCTGGAGCTGGGCTGGAGCTGTGGTGGACTGGGTCTGGGCTAGGGATGATCTGGCCTTGGGTTGGGCTGGATCTTGTCTGGAGCGTGGATGGAACTGGGGCTGGAGCTGGGCTGGGCTGGTGATGGGCTGTCCTCGGCTGGGCTGTAGCTGGGCTGGAGCTGTGCTGGGATGGGGCTGTGCAGCAGCTGGGCTGGAGGTGGGCTTGGGTGGTCCTGGGCTGGAGATGGGCTGGAGCTGTGGTGGGGCTGGGCTGGGGTGTGGTTGGAGCTGGGCTGGAACGGGGGCTGGAGCTGGGCTTGGCCGGAGCTATGATGGGGCTGGGCTGGACCTCGGCTGGACTGGGCTGGAGATAAGCTGGAGCTGTGCTGGGCTATGGATGCGCTGGATGTGGGCTGGGCTGCAGCTAGGCTGGGATGCAGATGGGCTGGAGCTGTGGTGGGACTGGGCTAGAGGTGGGGCTGAAGGTGGGGCTGGAGCTGGGCTGTTCCTGGGCTGTTCTGGAGCCTGGCTGGATCTCGGCTGGGCTGGACCTGGGCTGGAGCTGTGGTGGACTGGGTCTGGGCTAGGGAGGATCTGGCCTTGGGTTGGGCTGGATCTTGTCTGGAGCGTGGATGGAAGTGGGGCTGGAGCTTGAATTGGGCTTGAGCTGGGCTGGGCTAGAGCTGGGCTAGAGCGTGGCTGGAGCTGGGGCTGGATCTGGGCTGGGCTGGGGATGGGCTGGCCTGGGCGGGGCTGTAGCTGGGCTGGAGCTTTGCTGGAATGGGGCTGTGCAGGAGCTGGGCTGGATCGGGGCTGGAGGTGGGCTTGGGTGGTCCTGGGCTGGAGATGGGCTGGAGCTGTGGTGGGGCTGGGCTGGGGCGTGGTTAGAGCTGGGTCTGGAGCGGGTCTTGGGCAGTTCTGGAGCTGGTCCTGATATGGAGAAGGTCTCGAGCTGTCCTGGGGCTGGGCTCGATCGTGGATGGGGCTGGAGCTGGGGTTGGAGCGGGGCGTGGGCTGTTCTGGAACTGGCCAGAGATTGGATGGGCTGGGGCTTCGCTGGAGCCGGGCTGGTACGTGACTGGACCTGGGCTGGAACGGGGGCTGGAGCTGGGCTGGGCCGGAGCTATAATGGGGCTGGGCTGGACCTCGGCTTGGCTGGAGCTGGGCTGGAGCTGTGGTGGACACGGTCTGGGCGGGGTATGGTCTGTCGTAGGGTTGGACTGGATCTTGTCTGGAGCATGGATGGAACTGGGTCTGGAGCTAGATTTGGCTGGAGTTGGGCTGGGCTGTGGCTCTGCTAGAGCTGGGCTGGAGCTGGGCTCGATTGGTACTGGAGCTGGGGCTGAGATGGGATGGGCTGGGGCTTCACTGGAGCTGGGCTGGAGCGTGACAGGAGCTAGGTTGGAATTGGGGCTGGCGCTGGGCTGGGCAGGAGCTATGATGGGGCTGGGCTAGACCGCGGCTGTGCTGGAGATGGTCTGCAGCTTGGCTGGGATGGGGCTGGAGCTGGAGTTGGAGATGGCATGGGCTGGGACTTCGCTGGACCTGGGCTGGAGCTGGGCTGGAACTGGGGCTGGAGCTGGGCTAGGCCGGAGCTGAGCTGAGCTGGTGCTGGGCTGGACCGTGCCTGGAACTGGGCTGTAGAGAAGCAGGAGCTGGACTGAGGCTGGGCTGGAGCGTGGCTAGAGCTGGGGTTGGAGCTGGGGCTGGGCTGGCTGGGGCTGGGCTAGAGCTTGGCTGGATTGGTACTGGAGCTGGGGCTGAGATGGGATGGGCTGGGGCTTCGCTGGAGCTGGGCTGGAGCGTGACTGGAGCTAGGCTGGAACTGGGGCTGGCGCTGGGCTGGGCCGGAGCTATGATGGGGCTGGGCTGGACCTCGGCTGGGCTGGAGATAGGTTGGAGCTGTGCTGGTCTGGGGCTGGGCTAGAGCTGGGGCTGGTCTGGGGTGCAGCTATTCTGGGCTGGAAATGGGCTGGAGCTGTGCTGGGGCTGGGCTAGAAGTGGGGCTGGAGCTGAGACTGGAGCTAGGCAGTTCTTGTGCTGTTCTGGAGTGGGGCTGGATCTCGGCTCCGCTGGAGCTGTGCTGGACTGGGGATGGGCTGGGGATGGGCTGGCCTTGGGGTGGGCTGGATCTTGTCTGGAATGTGGATGGATCTGTGGCTGGAGCTGTATTTGGGCTGGAGCTGGGCTGGAACTGAGGTTGGAGCTGGGCTGGGCCGGAGCTGAGCTGGGCTGTGTCTGTGCTAGAGCTGGGCTGGATCGGGGCTGGAGTGGGCTGGGCTGGTCCTGGGCTGGAGAAGGGCTTGAGCTGTGCTGGGGCTGGGCGCGATCGTGGATGGAGCTGGAGCTGTGGCTGCAGCGGAGCGTGGGCTGTTCTAGAGCTGGCCTGAGATTGGATAGGCTGGGGCTTCACTGGAGCGGGTCTGGAGCTATGCTGGTGCTGTGGCAGGGCTGGACTGGGGCTGGGCTAGAGCTGGGCTGGATTGGTGCTGGAGCTGAGGCTGGAGATGGTATGGGCTGGGGCTTCGCTGGAGCCGAGCTGGGACGTGACTGGACCTGGGCTGGAACGCGGGATGGAGCTGGGCTGGGCCGGAGTTATGATGGGGCTGGGCTGGACTTCGGCTGGGCTGGAGATGGGCTGGAGCTGTGATGTGCTCTGGCTGCGCTGGGGCTGGGCTGGGCTGCAGCTAGGCTGGGCTGGAGAAGGGCTGGAGCTGTGATGGGGCTGGGCTAGAGTTTGGGATGGAGCTGGGGCTGGAGCTAGGCACTACTTGGGCTGTTCTGGAGCTGGGCTAAATCTCGGCTGGTGTGGAGCTTGGCTGGAGCTGTGGTGGACTGGGGCTGGCCTGGGGATTGGCTTACCTTGGGTTAGGCTGGATCTTGTCTGGAGCGTGGATGGAACTGGGGCTGGAGCTGGGCTGGATCGGGGTTTGAGGTGGACTATGCTGATCCTCGGCTGGAGCTGTGCTGGGGCTGGTCTGGAGCGTTGATGGAGCTTCGGCTGGGCTGGGGCTGTGATGGCCATGGGCTTGGCTGGGGCTGGGTTGGGGCTGGGCTGTAGTGGGGCCGAAGCAGGGGCTGTACTGGGGCTTCCCTGGACCGGGTCTGGAGCTGTGGTTGGGCTGGGCTAGAGCTGGGCTGGATTGGTGCTGGAGCTGAGGCTGGAGATGGCATGGGCTGGGGCTTCGCTGGAGCTGGGATGGAGCTGGGCTGGAACTGGGGCTGGAGCTGGGCTGGGCCGGAGCTATGATGGGGCTGGGCTGGAGATGGGTTGGAGGTGTGGTGTGCTGGGACTGGGCTGGGGCTGGGCTGGGCTGCAGGTAGGCTGGGCTGGAGCTGGGAATGGAGCTGGGGTTGGAGCTGGGATTGGCTGGCGCTTCGCTGGCGCTGGGCTGGGCTGGAGCTGGGCTGGGCTTGGGCTGGGATGGAGGTGGGCTTGAGGTGGGGCTGAAGCCTGACTGGAGCTGGGCTGGAACTGTGGCTGGAGCTGGGCTGGAGCTGGGGCTTCCCTGGAGCGGGTCTGGAGCTATGCTGGAGCTGTGGCAGGGCTGGACTGGGGCTGGGCTAGAGCTGGGCTGGATTGGTGCTGGAGCTGAGGCTGGAGATGGCATGGGCTGGGGCTTCATTGGAGCCGAGCTGGGACGTGACTGGACCTGGGCTGGAACGGGGGCTGGAGCTGTGCTGGGCCGGAGCTATGATGGGGCTGGGCTGGACCTCGGCTGGGCTGGAGATGGGCTGGAGCTGTGCTGGGCTGGGGCTGGGCTGGAGCTGGGCCTGGCTGGGATGCAGCGAGGCTGGGCTGGAGCTGGGCTGGCGCTGTGTTGAAGTGGGTCTGGGCTGGGGATGGTGTGGCCTAGGGTTGGGCTGGATCTTGTCTGGAGCATGGATGGAACTGGGTCTGGAGCTGGATTTGGGCTGGAGTTGGGCTGGGCTGTGTCTGTGCTAGAGATGGGCTGGATCGGGGTTGGAGGTGGGCTTGGCTGGTCCTGGGCTGGAGCTGTGCTGGGGCTGGGCTGGAGCGTGGATGGATCTGCGGCTGGGGCTGGAGCTGAGCTGGGCTGGGGCTGTGATGGCCATGGGCTTGGCTGGGACTGGGCTGTAGCGGGTCTGGAGCTTGGGCTGTACAGGGGCTTCCCTGCAGCGGGTCTGGAGCTGGGCTGGAGCTGGGCTTCGCTACGGCTGGGCTGCAGCTGGAGCTGGGCTGCGGCTTTGCTTCGGCTAAGCTGGAGCTGTGCTGGGGCTGGGCTGGAGCGTGGATGGAGCTGGGGCTGGGCTGGGGATAGGCTGGGCTGTGCTGGGCCGGAGCTGGGCTGTAGCGGAGAAGGAGCTGGGCTGGGGAAGGGCTGGGGATGGGCTGGCCTCGGCTGGGCTGGAGCTGGGCTGGAACTCGGGCTGAAGCTGGGATGGGCCGGAGCTGAGCTGGTGCTGGGCTGGAGCGTGACTGGAGCTGAGCTGGAACGGGGGCTGGAGCTGGGCTGGGCTGGAGCTATGATGGGGCTGGGCTGGACCTTGGCTGAGCTGGAGATGGGCTGGAGCTGTGCTGGACTGGGGCTGGGCTGGGGCTGGGCTGGGCTGGAGCGTGGATGGAGCTGGAACTGGGGCTGGAGCGGGGCGTGGTCTGGAGCTGGCCTGAGAGTGGATGGGCTGGGGCTTCGCTGGCGCTGGGTTCGGCTGGAGCTGGCTGGGATGGAGGTGTGCTGGAGCTGTGCTGGACTGGGGCTGGGCTGGGGCTGGGCTGGGCTGGAGCGTGTCTGGAGCTGGGGCTGGAGCGGGGCTTGGGCTGTTCTGGAGGTGGTCCTGGGCTGGAGAAGGGCTCGAGCTGTGCTGGGGCTGGGCTCGATCGTGGATGGGGCTGGAGCTGGGGTTGGAGTGGAGCGTGGGCTGTTCTGGAGCTGGCCTGAGAGTGGATGGGCTGGGGCTTCGCTGGAGCCGGGCTGGAACGTGACTGGACCTGGGCTGGAATGGGGGCTGGAGTTGGCTGGGCCGGAGCTATGATGGGGCTGGGCTGGTACTCGGCTGGGCTGGGCTGGAGATAGGCTGGAGCTGTGCTGGGCTATGGCTGCGCTGGATGTGGGCTGGGCTGCAGCTAGGCTGGGATGGAGATGGGCTGGAGTTTTGGTGGGGCTGGGCTAGAGGTGGTGCCGAAGGTGAGGCTGGAGCTGGGCTGTTCTTGGGCTGTTCTGGAGCCTGGCTGGAGCTCGGCTGGGCTGGACCTGGGCTGGAGCTGTGTTGGACTGGGTCTGGGCTAGGGATGATCTGGCCTTGGGTTGGGCTGGATCTTGTCTGGAGCGTGGATGGAACTGGGGCTGGCGCTTGAATTGGGCTTGAGCTGGGCTGGGCTAGAACTGGGCTAGAGCGTGGCTGGAGCTGGGGCTGGATCTGGGCTGGGCTGGGGATGGGCTGGCCTGGGCTGGTCTGTAGCTGGGCTGGAGCTTTGCTGGAATGGGGCTGTGCAGGAGCTGGGCTGGATCGGGGCTGGAGGTGGGCTTGGGTGGTCCTGGGCTGGAGATGGGCTGGAGCTGTGGTGGGGCTGGGCTGGGGCGTGGTTGGAGCTGTGTCTGGAGCGGGTCTTGGGCAGTTCTGGAGCTGGTCCTGATATGGAGAAGGTCTCGAGCTGTCCTGGGGTGGGCTGCGATCGTGGATGGGGCTGGAGCTGGGGTTGGAGCTGGGCGTGGGCTGTTCTGGAACTGGCCAGAGATTGGATGGGCTGGGGCTTCGCTGGAGCCGGGCTGGTACGTGACTGGACCTGGGCTGGAACGGGGGCTGGAGCTGGGCTGGGCCGGAGCTATATTGTGGCTGGGCTGGACCTCCGCTGGGCTGGAGCTGGGCTGGAGCTGTGGTGGACACGGTCTGGGCTGGGTATTGTCTGGAGGGTTGGACTGGATCTTGTCTGGAGCATGGATGGAACTGGGTCTGGAGCTGGGGCTGGAGTTGGGCTGGGCTGTGGCTCTGCTAGAGCTGGGCTGGAGCTTGGCTCGATTGGTACTGGAACTGGGGCTGGAGCTGGGCTGGGCCGGAGCTATGATGGGGCTGGGCTGGACCTCGGCTGGGCTGGAGATGGGCTGGAGCTGTGCTGGGGCTGGGCTGGAAGTGGGGCTGGAGCTGAGACTGGAGCTAGGCAGTTCTTGTGCTGTTCTGGAGTTGGGCTGGATCTCGGCTGCGCTGGAGCTGGGCTGGAGCTGTGCTGGACTGGGGATGGGCTGGGGATGGGCTTGCCTTGGAGTGGGCTGGATCTTGTCTGGAGTGTGGATGGATCTGGGGATGGAGCTGGATTTGGGCTGGAGCTAGGCTGGAACTGAGGTTGGAGCTGGGCTGGGCCGGAGCTGAGCTGGGCTGTGTCTGTGCTAGAGCTGGGCTGGATCGGGGCTGGAGTGGGCTGGGCTGGTCCTGGGCTGGAGAAGGGCTCGAGCTGTGCTGGGGCTGGGCTCGATCGTGGATGGAGCTGGAGCTGTGGCTGCAGCGGAGCGTGGGCTGTTCTAGAGCTGGCCTGAGATTGGATAGGCTGGGGCTTCACTGGAGCCGGGCTGGAGCGTGACTGAAGCTGAGATGGAACGGGGGCTGGAGCTGGGCTGGGCCGGAGCTATGATGGGGCTGGGCTGGACCTTGGCTGGGCTGGAGATGGTCTGGAGCTGGGCTGGATTGGTACTGGAGCTGGGGCTGAGATGGTATGGGCTGGGGTTCGCTGGAGCCGGGCTGGAGCGTGACTGAAGCTGAGATGGAACGGGGGCTGGAGCTGGGCTGGGCCGGAGCTATGATGGGGCTGGGCTGGGGCTGGGCTGGGCTGGAGCGTGTCTGGAGCTGGGGCTGGAGCGGGGCTTGGGCTGTTCTGGAGGTGGTCCTGGGCTGGAGAAGGGCTCGAGCTGTGCTGGGGCTGGGCTCGATCGTGGATGGGGCTGGAGCTGGGGTTGGAGTGGAGCGTGGGCTGTTCTGGAGCTGGCCTGGGAGTGGATGGGCTGGGGCTTCGCTGGAGCTGGGCTGGGCAGGAGCTATGATGGGGCTGGGCTGGTACTCGGCAGGGTTGGTGATGGGCTGGAGCTGTGCTGGGCTGTGGCTGCGCTGGAGCTGGGGCTGGGCTGGGCTGCAGCTAGGTTGGGCTGGACCTGTGGTCGGGCTGGGCTAGAGGTGAGACTGGGGCTGGAGCTAGGCAGTTCTTGGGCTGTTCTGGAGCTGGGATGGATCTCGGCTGGTCTGGAGCTGGGTTGGAGCTGTGCTAGAGCTGGGCTTGATCGGGGTTGGCGCTTTGGCTGGGCTGGGGCTGGGATGTCCATGGGCTTGGCTGGGGCTGGGTTGGGGCTGGGCTGCGGCTGGAGCTGGGCTGCGGCTTTGCTTCGGCTAAGCTGGAGCTGTGTTTGGGCTGGGCTGGAGCGTGGATCGAGCTGGGGCTCGGCTGGGGATAGGCTGGGCTGTGCTGGGCCGGAGCTGGGCTGTAGCGGAGAAGGAGCTGGGCTGGGGATGACCTGGGGATGGGCTGGCCTGGGGTGGGCTGGAGCTGGGCTGGAGCTGTACTGGAACTCGGGCTGAAGCTGGGCTGGGCCGGAGATATGATGGGGCTGGGCTGGACCTCGGCTGGGCTGGAGATGGTCTGGAGCTTGGCTGGAATGGGGCTGTGCAGGAGCTGGGCTGGATCGGGGCTGGAGGTGGGCTGGGCTGGTCCTGGGCTGGAGATGGGCTGGAGCTGTGTTGGGGGCTGGGCTCGATCGTGGATCGGCCTGGAGCTGGGGTTGGAGCGGGGCGTGGGCTGTTCTGGAGCTGGCCTGAGAGTGGATGGGCTGGGGCTTCGCTGGAGCCGGGCTGGAGCGTGACTGGAGCTGGGCTGTAACGGGGGCTGGAGCTGGGTTGGGCCGGAGCAATGATGGGGCTGGGCTGGACCTCGGCTGGGCTGGAGATGGGCTGGAGCTGGGCTGGGATGGGGCTGTGCAGGAGCTGGGCTGGATCGGGGCTTGAGGTGGGCTGGGGCTAGGGTGGAGCGTGGATGGAGCTGCGGCTGGGGCTGGAGCTGGGCTAGGCTGGGGCTGGGATGCCCATGGGGTTGGTTGGGCTGGGCTGTAGCGGAGCTGGATCTGGGGCTGTACAGGGGCTTCCCTGCAGGGGGTCTGGAGCTGGGCTGGAGCTGGACTTCGCTACGGGTGGGCTGCGGCTGGAGCTGGGCTGCGGCTTGGCTTGGGCTAAGCTGGAGCTGTGCTGGGACTGGGCAGGAGCCTGGATGGAGCTGGGGCTGGAGCTGGGCTGGGGATGGGCTGGGCTGGGCTGTAGCTTGGCTGGAGCTTTGCTGGGATGGGGCTGTGCAGGAGCTGGGCTGGATCGGGGCTTGAGGTGGGCTTGGGTGGTCCTTGGCTGGAGATGGGCTGGAGCTGTGGTGGGGCTGGGCTGGAGCGTGGCTGGAGATGGGGCTGGAGCGGGGCTTGGGCTGGGACCTTGTCCTGGGCTGGAGAAGATCTCGAGCTGTGCTGGGGCTGGGCTCGATCGTGGATGGGGCTGGAGCTGGGGTTGGAGTGTGGCGTGGGCTGTTCTGGAGCTGGCCTGAGATTAGATGGGCTGGGGCTTCGCTGGAGCCGGGCTGGAGCGTGACTAGAGCTGGGCTGGAACGGGGGCTGGAGCTGGGCTGGGCCGGAGCTATGATGGGGCTGGGCTGGACCTCGGCTGGGCTGGAGCTGTGCTGGGCTGTGGCTGCGCTGGAGCTGGGGCTGGGCTGGGCTGCAGCTAGGCTGGGCTGGAGATGGGCTGGTGCTGTGGTGGGGCTGGGCTAGAAGTGGGGCTGCAGCTGGGGCTGGAGCTAGGCAGTTCTTGGGCTGTTCTGGAGTTGGGCTGGATCTCGGCTGGGCTGGAGCTGGGCTGTATCTGTGGTGGACTGGGTCTGGGCTGGGGATGGTCTGGCCTTGGGTTGGGCTGGATCTTGTCTGGAGCGTGGATAGAACTGGGGCTGGAGCTGGATTTGGGCTGGAGTTGGGCTGGGCTGTGGCTGTGCTAGAGCTTGGCTGGATTAGGGTTGGAGGTGGGCTGGGCAGGAACTGGGTCTGTAGCTGCGCTGGGCCCGAGCTGAGCTGGTGCTGGGCTGGACTGTGACTAGAGCTAGGCTGTAGAGGAGCAGGAGCTGGGCTTTGTCTGGGCTGGAGCGTGGCTGGAGCTGGGGTTGAAGCTGGGTTGGGCTGGGCTCAGGCTGGGCTAGAGCTGGACTGGATTGGTACTGGAGCTGGGGCTGAGATGGGATGGGATGGGGCTTCGCTGGAGCTGTGCTGGAGCTAGGCTGGAACTGAGGTTGGAGCTGGGCTGGAGCGTGGATGGAACTGGGGCTGGAGCTGGATTTGGGCTGGAGTTGGGCTGGGCTGTGTCTGTGCTAGAGCTGGGCTGGATCGGGGTTGGAGGTGGGCTGGGCTGGAGCTGGGCTGGGCTGTGCTGCAGCTAGGCTGGGCTGGAGGTTGGCTGGAGCTGTGGTGGGGCTGGGCTAGAGGTGGGGCTGGAGCTGGGCTGGATCTCGGCTGGGCTGGAGCTGGGCTGGAGCGGTGCTGGAATGGGGCTGGGCTGGGGATGGGCTGGCCTTGGGGTGGGATGTATCTTGTCTGGAGCGTGGATGGATCCGTGGCTGGAGCTGGATTTGGGCTGGAGCTGGGCTGGGCTGTGGCTGTGCTAGAGCTGGGCTGGATCGGGGTTGGAGGTGGGCTGGGCTGGTCCTGGGCTGGAGCTGTGCTGGGGCTGGGCTCGAGCTTGGATGGAGCTGCGGTTGGGG
This sequence comes from Emydura macquarii macquarii, assembly GCF_026122565.2. NCBI lineage: Eukaryota > Metazoa > Chordata > Testudines > Chelidae > Emydura > Emydura macquarii. The sequence continues at coordinate 13,407 of NW_027131993.1, read as the reverse complement.
CTGGCGCTGCTGGTGCTGGGCTTGGAACAGCTGGTGATAGGCTGGGCTGTGCTGGGGCGGAGCTGGGCTGTAGCGGAGCAGGAGCAGGGCTGAGGATGGCCTGGGGATGGGCTAGCCTGGGCTGTGCTGTAGCTGGGCTGGAGCTTTGCTGGGCTGTGGCTTGATTTGGGATAAGCTGGAGCTGGGCTGGGGCTGGGCTGGAGCGTGACTGGAGCTGGGCTGGAACTGGGGTTGAAGCTGGGCTGGGCCAGAGCTGAGCTGGTGCTGGGCTGGACCGTGACTGGAGCTGGGCTGTAGAGAGCAGGAGCTGGGCTGTGGCTGCGCTGGAACGTGGCTGGATCTGGGGTTGAAGCTGGGTTGGGCTAGGCTCGGGTTGGGCTAGAGCTGGGCTAGATCGGGGTTGGAGGTGGGCTGGGCTGGAGATGGGCTGGAGCTGTGCTGGGGCTGGGCTGGAGCGTTGATGGAGCTGCGGCTGGTCTGGGCTGGGGCTGGGATGGCCATGGGCTTGGCTGGGGTTGGGATGGGATGGGCTTTAGCGGGGCTGGAGCTGGGCTGGAACTGGGGCTGGCGCTGTGCTGGGCAGGAGCTATGATGGGGCTGGGCTGGACCTCGGCTGGGCTGGAGCTGGGCTGGATTGGTACTGGAGCTGGGGTTGAGAAGGGATGGGCTGGGGCTTCGCTGGAGCTGGGCTGGAGCGTGACTGGAGCTAGGCTGGAACTGGGGCTGGCCCTGGGCTGGGCAGGAGCTATGATGGGGCTGGGCTGGACCTCGGCTGGGCTGGAGATGGTCTGGAGCTTGGCTGGGATGGGGCTGTGCAGGAGCTGGGCTGGATCGGGGCTGGAGGTGGGCTGGGCTGGTCCTGGGCTGGAGATGTGCTGGAGCTGTGGTGGGGCTGGGCTGGAGCGTGGACGGAGCTGGAGCTGGGGCTGGAGCGGGGCTTGGGCTGTTCTGGAGCTGGTCCTGAGCAGGAGAAGGGCTTGAGCTCTGCTGGGGCTGGGCTCCATCGTGGATGGGGCTGGAGCTGGGGTTGGAGCTGGGCTGGGCCAGAGCTGAGCTGGGCTGTGTCTGTGCTAGAGCTGGGCTGGATCGGGGCTGGAGTGGGCTGTGCTGGTCCTGGGCTGGAGAAGGGCTCGTGCTGTGCTGGGGCTGGGCTCGAGCGTGGACGGAGCTGGAGCTGGGGCTGGAGCGGGGCGTGGGCTGTTCTGGAGCTGGCCTGAGATTGGATGGGCTGGGGCTTCGCCAGAGCGTGACTGGAGCTGGGCTGGAACGGGGGCTGGAGCTGGGCTGGGCCGGAGCTATGATGGGGCTGGGCTGGACCTCGGCTGGGCTGGAGATGGGCTGGAGCTGGGCTGGATTGGTACTGGAGCTGGGGCTGATATGGTATGGGATGGGACTTCCCTGGAGCCGGGCTGGAGCGTGACTGGAGCTGGGCTGGAACTGGGGCTGGCGCTGGGCTGGGCCGGAGCTATGATGGGGCTGGGCTGGACCTCGGCTGGGCTGGAGATGGGTTGGAGCTGTGCTGGGCTGGGGCTGGGCTGGAGCTTGGGCAGGGCTGGGCTGCAGGTAGGCTGGGCTGGAGCTGGGGCTGGCCTTGGTTTGGGCTGGATCTTGTCTGGAGCGTGGATGGAACTGGGGCTGGAGCTGGATTTGGGCTGGAGTTGGGCTGGGCTGTGGCTGTGCTAGAGCTGGGCTGGATCGGGGTTGGAGGTGGGCTGGGCTGGTCCTCGGCTGGAGCTGTGCTGGGGCTGGGCTGGAGCGTTGATGGAGCTGCGGCTGGTCTGGGCTGGGGCTGGGATGGCCATGGGCTTGGCTGGGGCTGGGTTGGGGCTGGGCTGTAGCGGGGCTGGAGCTGGGGCTGTACTGGGGCTTCCCTGGAGCGGGTCTGGAGCTGGGCTGGAGCTGTGGCTGGGCAGGGCTGGGGCTGGGCTAGAGCTGGGCTGGATTGGTGCTGGAGCTGGGGCTGCAGATGTCATCGGCTGGGGCTTCGCTGGAGCTGGGCTGGAGCTGTGCTGGAACTGGGGCTGGAGCTGGGCTGGGCCGGAGCTGAGCTGAGCTGGTGCTGGGCTTGACCGTGCCTGGAACTGGGATGTAAAGAAGCAGGACCTGGGCTGCGGCTGGGATGGAGCGTGGCTGGCGCTGGGGTTGGAGCTGGGGCTTGGCTGGGCTCGTGCTTGGCTAGAGCTGGGCTGGATTGGTACTGGAGCTGGGGCTGAGATGGTATGGGTGGGGCTTCGCTGGAGCTGGGCTGGAGCGTGACTGGAGCTGGGCTGGAACTGTGGCTGGAGCTGGGCTGGGCCAGAGCTATGATGAGGCTGGGCTGGACCTCGGCTGGCCTGGAGATGGGCTGGAGCTGTGCTGGACTGGGGCTGGGCTGGAGCTGGGCTGGGCTGTGCTGCAGCTAGGCTGGGCTGGAGATGGGCTGGAGCTGGGGCTGGAGCTGGTCTCGGCTGGGGATATGCTGGGCTGTGCTGTGCCGGAGCTGGGCTGTAGCGGAGCAGGAGCAGGGCTGAGGATGGCCTGGGGATGGGCTAGCCTGGGCTGGGCTGGAGATGGGCTGGAGCTTTGCTGGGCTGTGGCTTGATTTGGGATAAGCTGGAGCTGGTCTGGGGCTGGGCTGGAGCGTGGCTGGAGCTGGGGTTGGAGCAGGGGCTGGGCTGGGCTGGGATTGGGCTAGCGCTGGGCTGGATTGGTGCTGGAGCTGGGGCTGGAGATGGCATGGGCTGGGGCTTCGCCGGAGCTGTGCTGGAGCTGGGCTGGAACTGGGGCTGGAGCTGGGCTGGGCCGGAGCTTAGCTGGTGCTGGGCTGGACCGTGACTGGAGCTGGCATGTAGAGGAGCAGGAGCTGGGCTGCGGCTGGGCTGGAGCGTGGCTGGAGCTGGGGTTGAAGCTGAGTTGGGCTGGGCTCGGGCTGCGCTAGAACTGGGCTGGATTGGTACTGGAGCTGGGGCTGAGATGGGATGGGATGGGGCTTCGCTGGAGCTGGGCTGGAGCTAGGCTGGATATGAGGTTGGAGCTGGGCTGGGCCGGAGCTGAGCTGGGCTGTGTCTGTGCTAGAGCTTGGCTGGATCGGGGTTGGAGGTGGGCTGGGCTGGTCCTCGGCTGGAGCTGTGCTGGGGCTGGGATGGCCATGGGCTTGGCTGGGGCTGGGTTGGGGCTGGGCTGTATAGGGGCTGGAGCTGGGGCTGTACTGGGGCTTCCCTGGAGCGGGTCTGGAGCTGGGCTGGAGATGTGGCTGGGCTGGCCTGGGGCTGGGCTAGAGCTGGGCCGGAGCTGGGCTGTAGCAGAGAAGGAGTTGGGCTGGGGATGGCCTGGGGATGGGCTGGTCTGGGCTGGACTGCAGCTGTGCTGGAGCTGGGCTGGATCGGGGTTGGAGGTGGACTGGGCTGGTCCTGGGCTGGAGATGTGCTGGAGCTGTGCTGGGGCTGGGCTGGGGCTGGGATGGCCATGGGCTTGGCTGGGGCTTGGTTGGAGTTGGGCTGTAGCGGGACTGGAGCTGGGGCTGTGCTGGGGCTTCCCTGGAGCGGGTCTGGGCTGGAGCTGGGCTTCGCTGGGGCTGGGCTGCGGCTGGGCTGGGCTGCGGCTTAGCTTGGGCTAAGCTGGAGCTGTGCTGGGGCTGGGCGGGAGCGTGGATGGAGCTGGGGCTGGAGCTGGGCTGGGGATAGGTTGGTTTGTGCTGGGCCGGAGCTGGGCTGTAGCGGAGCAGGAGCTGGGCTGCGGATGGCCTGGGGATGGGCTGGCCTGGGCTGCAGATGTGCTGGAGCTTTGCTGGGCTGTGGCTGGGCTGGAGCTGAGTTGGGCTGTGGCTGGGGTAGAGATGGGGCTGGGCTGGGCTTGTGTTGACCTGGCCTGGGGCTGGAATGGAGTGTGGCTGGAGCTGGGCTGGATCTGGGCTGGAGCTGGAGAGGGTATGGAGCTGGGCTTGAGCTGGGCTGTGCTGCGGCTTGATTTGGGATAAGATGGACCTGGGCTGGGCTGGATCTTTTCTGGAGCGTGGATGGAACTGGGGCTGGAGCTGGGTTTGGGCTGGAGCTAGGCTGGGCTGTGGCTGTGCTAGAGCTGGGCTGGATCTCGGCTGGGCTGGAGCTTGGCTGGAGCTGTGCTGGGCTGGGGCTGTGCTGGAGCCGGGGCTGGGCTGCAGCTAGGCTGGGCTGGAGCTGACTGGAGCTGGGGCTGGAGCTGCGATGGGCTGGGGCTTCGCTGGAGCGGGTCTGGAGCTGGGCTGGAGCTGGGCATCGCTGCGGCTGGGCTGTGGCTGGGCTAGGCTGCGGCTTGTCTTGGGCTAAGCTGGAGCTGTTCTGGGGCTGGGCTGGAGCGTGGCTGGAGCTAGGGCTGGACTGGGATGGGTTGGGGCTGGGCTGGTGCTAAGCTGGAGCTCTGCTGGGGCTAGGCTGGAGCCTGGATGGAGCTGGGGCTGGGGCTGGAGCTGGGCTCGGCTGGGGATAGGCTGGAGCTGTTCTGGGGCTGGGCTGGAGCGTGGCTGGACCTGGGGCTGGAGCTGGGCTGGGCTAGATCTGGGCTGGGTCTGCTTTTAGCGTGGATGGAGCTGGAGCTGGGGTTGGAGCTGGGCTGGGCTGGAGCGTGGCTGGACCTGGGGCTCTACCTGGGCTGGTCTGGGGCTGGGGCTGGGCTAGAGCTGGGCTGCATTGGGGCTGGAGCTGGGGCTGGAGATGGGATGGGCTGGGGCTTCGCTGGAGCTGGGCTGGAGCGTGACTGGAGCTGGGCTGGAACTGTGGCTGGAGCTGGGCTGGGCCGGAGCTATCATGGGGCTGGGCTGGACATCGGCTGGGCTGGAGCTGGGCTGGAGCTGTGCTGGGTTGGGGCTGGCCTGGAGGTGGGGCTGTGCTGGGCTGCAGCTAGGCTGGGCTGGAGCTGGGACTGGAGCTGGGGTTGGAGCTGGGATGGGCTGGGGCTGCGCTGGCGCTGGGCTGGAGCTGGGCTGGAGCGGCAATGGAGAGGAGCTGGGGTTGGGCTGGAACTGTGTCTGGAGCTGGGATGGGCCGGAGCTGAGCTGGGGCTGGGCTGGACCATGACTTGTGCTGGGCTGTAGAGGGGTGGAGCTGGGCCGGAGCTGAGCTGGGGCTGGGTTGGACCGTGACTGGAGCTGGGCTGTAGCGGAGCAGGAGCTCGGCTGGAGCTGGGCTGTGCTGCGGCTTGATTTGGGATAAGCTGGAGCTGGGCTAGGCTGGGCTGGAGCTGGGCTGGGCTTGGGCTTGGCTGGAGGTGGGCTAGAGGTGGGGCTCGAGCTGGGATGGGCTGGGGCGTCGCTGGCGCTGGGTTGAGCTGGAGCTGGGCTGGACATGGGCTGGGCTGGAGCTGTGGTGGAGCTGTGCTGTGCTGGGGCTGGGGCTGGAGCTGGAGCGGGGCTGGAGCTAGGCTCGAACTGGGCTGTGCTGTGGCTTGACTTGGGATAAGCTGGAGCTGGGCTGGGGCTGGGCTGGAGCGTTTCTGGAGCTGGGGTTGGAGCTGGGGCTGGGCTCGGCTATGGCTGGGCTGGAGCTGGGCTGGAGACGGGATGGGCTGGGGCTGGGCTGGAGCTGGGGCTGGGCTGGGCTGCAGCTAGGCTGGGTTGGAGCTGGGAGTGGAACTGGGGCTGGAGCTGGGATGGGCTGGAGTTGAGCTGGAGCGGCAATGGAGCAGAACTGGGGCTGGGCTGGGCTGGAGATGGGCTGGGATGGGGCTGGGTTGGGGCTGTTCTTTAGCGGGGCTGGAGGTGGGCTGGACTGGATCATGGCTGGAGCGGGGCTTTGATGCACCTGCGCTGCAGATGGGCTAGGGCTCAGGGCTTGGCTGTGGCTCGGCTGGAACTATGGCTGGACCTGGGCTGGGCTGGGGCTGAACTGGAGATGGGCTGGGACTGAGCTGGATTTTGGCTGGAGCTTGGGCTGGACCTGGGCTGGGCTGGGTGTGGGCTGGAGCTGGGCTAGGTCTGGTCTGTAGTGTGGATGGAGCTGCAGCTGGGCTGTGGCTGTGCTGGAGCTGAGCTGGGCTGTGGCTGGGCTAGAGATGGGACTGGGCTGGGGCTGGGCTGGGGTTGTGTTGAGCTGGGCTGGGGCTGGAATGGAGCGTGGCTGGAGCTGGGGCTGGGCTCTAGCTGGGCTGGATCTGGGCTGGAGCTGGAGAGGGTATGGAGCTGGGCTGGAGCTGGGCTGTGCTGCGGCTTGATTTGGGATAAGCTGTAGCTGGGCTGGGGCTGGGCTGGAGCGTGGCTGGAGCTGGGGTTGGAGCTGGGGCTGGAGATGGCATGGGCTGGGGCTTCGCTGGAGCTGGGCTGGAGCGTGACTGGAGCTGGGCTGGAACTGGGGCTGGAGCTGGGCTGGAACTGGGGATGGAGCTGGGCTGGAACTGGGGATGGAGCTGGGCTTGGCCGGAGCTATGCTCGGGCTGGGCTGGAGCGTGGATGGAGCTGGGGCTGGAGCGGGGCTGGGGCTGTCCTGGAGCTGGGCTGGACCTCGGCTGGTCTGGAGCTGGTCTGGGTCTGGTCTGGAGCGTGGATGGAGCTGGGGCTGGGCTGGAGCTGGGCTTGGGCTGTGCTGGGCTGTGGCTGGGCTGGAGTTGAGCTGGGCTATTGCTGGGGTAGAGATGGGGCTGGGCTGGGGCTGGGCTGGGCTTGTTTTGATCTGGGCTGGGGATGGAATGGAGCGTGGCTGGAGCTGGGGATGGGCTCGAGCTGGGCTGGATCTGGGCTGGAGCTGGAGAGGGTATGGAGCTGGGCTGGAGCTGGGCTGTGCTGCGGCTTGATTTGGGATAAGCTGGAGCTGGTCTTGGCTGGGCTGGAGCTGGGCTGGACTTGGGCTGGGCTTGGGCTTTGCTGGAGGTGGGCTAGAGGCAGGGCTGGAGCTGGGATGGGCTGGGGCTTCGCTGGCGCTGGGTTGGGCTGGAGGTGGGCTGGACATGGGCTGGGCTGGAGCTGGAGCAGGGCTGGAGCTAGGCTCGAACTGGGCTGTGCTGCAGCTTGACTTGGGCTAAGCTGGAGCTCGGATGGGGTTGGGCTGGAGTGTAGATGGAGCTGCGGCTGGGGTTGGAGCTGGGCTGGGCCTGGGATGGCCATGGGCTGGGCTGGGCCGGGGATGGGGCTGGGCTGTAGCAGGGCTGGAGCTGGGGCTGTGCTGGGGCTTCCCTGGAGTGTGTATGGAGCTGGGCTGGAGCTGGGCTGTGCTGCAGCTTGATTTGGGATAAGCTGGAGCTGGGCTGGGGCTGGGCTGGAGCATTTCTGGAACTGGGGTTGGAGCTGGGGCTGGGCTCGGCTGGGCTGGAGATGGGATGGGCTGGGGCTGGGCTGGAGCTGGGGCTGGGCTGGGCTGCAGCTAGGCTGGGCTGGAGCGGCTGGAGCTGGGCTGGAGTTGGGCTTGGCTGGGGCTGGAGCTGCGACTGGGTTGGGGCTAGGCTGGAGCAGGTCAGGAGCTGTGGCTGGAGCTGTGGCAGGAGCTGTGGCTGGCCTGTAGCGGGGCTGGACCTAGGATGGATCTGGGCTGGAGCTGGGCTGGATAGGGGCTGGAGGTGGGCTAAAGCTGGGCTGGGGCTGGGCTTGGGCTGGACTGGAACTGGGCTTGAGCTTGTATGGAGCGTGGCTAGGAATAGGCTGGGCTGGGCTGGAGCCTGGCTGGAGCTGTGCTGGGCTGTGGCTGGAGTTTGAGGGCTTAGGGGCGGGGTCTCGGCCCCCTGGGTTTCCTAGCTTAGGGGCGTGGTCTCGGCCCCCGGGGTTTCCTGGCTCAGGGGCGGGGTCTCGATCGCTGGGGTTTGCAGCCTTAGGGGCGGGGTCTCGGCCCCCGGGGTTTCCTGGCTCAGGGGCGGGGTCTCGGCCCCCGGGGTTTCCTGGCTCAGGGGCGGGGTCTCGGCCCCCGGGGTTTGCTGGCTCAGGGGCGGGGTCTTGGCCCCCGGGGTTTGCTGGCTAGGGGACGGTGTCTCGGCCACCTGGGTTTGCTGCCTTATGGGCGCAGTCTCGGCCCCCGGGGCTTTCCTGGCTCAGTGGCGGGGTCTCGGCCCCCGGGGTTAGCTGGCTCAGGGTCGGGGTCTCGGCCCACTGGGTTTGAAGGCTTAGGGGCGGGGTATCGGCCACCTGGGTTGGCAGGTTTAGCGGCGGGGTCTGAGCCCCCGGGGTTTGAAGGCTTTGGGGCGGGGTCTCGGCCCCCGGGGATTGCAGCATTAGGGGCGGGGTCTCGGTGGCTGGGGTTTGCAGCCTTAGTGGCGGGGTCTCGGTCGCCGGGGTTTGCAGCATTAGGGGCGGGGTCTTGGACCCCGGGGTTTCCTGGCTCATTGGCGGGGTCTCGGCCCCCGGGGTTTCCTGGCTCAGGGGCGGGGTCTCGGCGCCCGGGGATTGCAGCATTAAGGACGGGGTCTCAGCCCTGGAGTTTGAGGGCTTAGGGGCGGGGTCTCGGCCCCCTGAGTTTTCTGGCTTAGGGGCGGGGTC
>NW_027131992.1:0-3236 GCF_026122565.2 Emydura macquarii macquarii | reverse complement strand
TTCAGTGCTCCGCAATCTGTGGGGTTTTTGTGCAGCTCCCCTGGTGGCTTCGCTCACTGTGTCGCTCAAGGCGCAGTAATAGACCGCAAGGATTTGGAGTCTTTGTCGAGCTTAGCAGAGAACCCTCGCCTGCGCCTCTTCTCCTCCTCGTCCGACGCCTCATACTGTGTCAGCAGCAGGCGAGGGGCTTCATGGGGATACTGCTCGTACCAGAAGAGATCCGGAACCCCGGAGTAATCATAGGAGCAGCGGAGCAGCACGGGTTTTCCTTCCTGGACGGCAGCGGTGCCGTCTGCCTGCGACACTGGCTCGGCAGTGATCCTTTCTGCAAAAGAAAAGGAAATCGCTAGTGGAGGAGGGCTGGGGTTTTCGGTTTCAAAAGCAGACCCCGAATTCAATGGCAGACAGGCTGCTCGCGCCCTTAAAATCATCTCTAAACACCAGCCTGACCTCACATAACAGCCAGCATCCTCTCAAACGTGCATCATTTCTAAAGAGCTCACTCAATTCCTCACCATGACCGATCTTATCCCTACCCCTAGGGGAAAAGGTGTTTCCTGCTTCCATTTACAGCTGGGAAACTATTTACACTAAAAATAATCACTTTCACCAAAGGAAGCAAGCCGAGCTCTTTTGTAGTTTCCTCACATTCGTATTTTTTGTGTCCCTCCTTTTGATCTTTCTCAACTCCTCAGCTGCGGATGTGGGCAGCAGGTGGAGCAGTCTTGGGAAACAGAACAGAACAGAATGTAGACTAGAGATGTTAGAATAATGTATGTATTTGTCCAAGCGGCAGAATTCAATCATACTCACTTAAAACAACAACCACTGCCGCCCACAAAGCAAACCTCCGAGGCATTTTCATGGTAATAATTATTTGTAATGACCCTGATTAAAATGACACCTCTCCCTCGTCCCTGAGCCAATGCTCAAAGAGGAAGCTGTGTTCTTTCTTTCCCGATAAAAGAGCACAAAATGAAAATACTGTCTTGGAGGTGACGCCTCTAAAAGCTGTCTTGCATCTCTTGCGCTTCTCCTCTCTGCTAGCCTTACGCAGGTGTCTTTCTTCCGGGCGCTTGCCCAAAATTACTTCAGAAAGGAAGGAGGAGGTGATTGTAGAAGGCAGTTCCTCAGCATAAAGCGGTTTTAAAAACTGTCAGTCATCCATCGACGGGAGGAATACTGCGAATGCAACACTGCCACCACGTGGGAGACCTTTTCTCTTCTCTACCACTGATATGAGGCTCTTTCCCTCTTGAAATTGTACCATCAATATGAGGAAAGTTGTTGCGATGGTGTTATCTTTTCCTGTCTTTCTGTCCTGTAGTGGTGGATTTGTTGTTTGTTTCTTTTGGGAAGAACTAAACTCTTTTATTTCAGGGCATGAGCCAACTTCTAGCTGACAGGAGTCCAGGGGGGAAAGTCCCTATGAACAGGTTATCCCATAGCTGTTCATTGCAAGTTTTCCTGTACTTCTGTATCACGATTGGAGACAGCAGACTCCGTATATGAAACACCCGATACGGTGTGGTCCTGTGTTTCCTGACTTAATGAAAACTCTCTACACCGTAATCTATACACCCGTCCTTTGTGGTCCTCAACACAGGGGAAGGCATGGAAGCCTGCGTATTCATAGCCAAGGGCTAAGTCTGCTGAGGGGTCTGTATTACATACAGTGAGAGGCTAATCTTGAGGTAGGTCAGGGTGGTTCCGCTCTCTCTCCAGAGCCTCTCTATAGACCGAAGGACAGTGGGGCGGGACGGCGCGTTGGGTAAGAGAAAGGGGCAGGTTAGCCTTTTGTTTCACAGTGAATGAGGCGGGAGCAGCACCTGGGTGACGGGGGCGGGTTTTGTGCGTCCAGGGACTCCCACTGGCTCAGCGATGGGTGAGGGATCTCCGCTGAGGGACTGGACCATTTTTCAATGGAGCCCCGTTTTGGGATCTGCCCCATTGACTACAGTGGAGATGCGCATATCTCCCCCACGGCGCTAAAGACACAAGAAATGTCTCATCACGTTCCCCCTGCGCTCCCCTCCCCGTGGGTTTTTGTGCAGCTCCCCTGCCGGCTGCACTCACTGTGTCGCTCATGGCACAGTGATAGACCGCAGAGTCGCGCAGTTCAGCGGCGATTTTCCTCAGGTGGAAGGTCTTCTCCTGTTTGTTAAGGGTGGCGGTGAACCCTCGCCTGCTCCTCTCCTCCTCCTCGTCCGATGCTTTATACTGGGTCAGCAGGAGGCGAGGGGCTTTATCTGGGTACTGCTCGTACCACCAGAGTGTAGGAGCAGGATAGGTAGTCTCATAGGAGCAGTTCAGAAGCACTGGTTCCCCTTGGGATACAGTCACCTGGGCGTCCGGTTGTTTCACTGACTCGCCTTTAGCCCCTCCTGGAACAAATAAAAGCGCAGATCCAGACACACGGCCGGCTCCTGGCCTGAACCCGCGACGTTTCTCAACCTTACAAAGGTCCAGAGACGCGGTGGGAGCGGTATCGGGGGAGGGGGAAGGTTTATAACCAATGGTTACAAAAATACATTTGCCCTAACTCCGCAGCTCCCGGCACTGGAGGCAGGTCCAGTTTAAAGGGCAGTTTTACACCGGCTGAGCATCTGGCCCGATCGCTCCGCAATACCGCTGACCTTCTACTCACCGAGAACCCAAAGTATCGGGATAACGGAGGCCCAGGGGAAGGACATTTCTCAGGCGATGCAGAAGTGGGGTATTCTTCTCCGCGACACCCGGGCTCAGCCGGCTCTGAAACGACAGCCTGGGACAGCCCCTCCTGAAAGGCTGCTCGGTGCTAAAACAGCGTCTCCTGGTGGGGAAAGTCGAGGCAGTTTTGCTCAGCAGCTCGCTGTTTTTCGTACCTTTACTGCACTCGGACTATCCCGTGTGAACCCGCCGCAAACCCGCCTGATGTAACGGGAAAGGGTTCGGAGTCACTCTCGAGATGGAGTCAATCGGTGTCGTTCCGCTGGAATCCTCTGAGCGGCACCGATTCGCATCCGCCGTGTGACGAGCTACAACGCAGTGCAGACGTGGGAAGAGAAGATTCTCACCGGAGTGTGAATCCTTCCTGCGATACCAAATGTCACACGGGGGGGGCACACACATGACTGCGCTGTGCCTGTCTTTCCTAGGCCAGTTTTTGCACGTTCTTTATGCTGCGAAATCCCATCCCCTTCCCCTCTTTGTGTCAGTGGAGGAATCCCATCCTCCAGCCCTGATCAGAGCTGCCC
>NW_027131991.1:0-3186 GCF_026122565.2 Emydura macquarii macquarii | reverse complement strand
TAGTGTTTAGAGTGCCGCGGAACCCCTCGTTCCCGAAAACAATGTAGATGCTTCTACACTTTCAGCTTTTGTTATGAAAGCCAATATGGCAAAAACAACGAGGGTTCCGCGGCACTTTAGTCTTTAGAGTGCCGCGGAACCCTCGTTGCCGAAAACAATGTAGATGCTTCTACACTTTGAGCTTTTGTTATCAGAGCTAATATGGCAAAAACAATGAGGGTTCTGCGGCACTTTAGTCGTTAGAGTGCCACAGAACCATCGTTGCCGAAAACAATGTAGATGCTTCTACACTTTGAGCTTTTGTTATCAAAGACAATATGGCAAAAACAACGACGGTTCTGCGGCACTCTAAAGACTTTAGTCTTTAGAGCGCCGCGGAACCCTCGTTGCCGAAAACAATGTAGATGCTTCTACACTTTAAGCTATTGTTATCAAATCCAATATGGCAAAAACAACGAGGGTTCCGCGGCAAAGAGTTTAGTCTTTAGAGTGCCGCGGAACCCTGGTTGCCGAAAACAATGTAGATGCTTCTACACTTTGAGCTTTTGTTATCAAAGCCAATATGGCAAAAACAACGAGGGTTCCGCGGCACTCTAAAGACTTTAGTCTTTAGAGAGCCGCGGATTTAGTCTTTAGAGCGCCGCGGAACCCTCGTTGCCGAAAACAATGTAGATGCTTCTACACTTTGAGCTTTTGTTATCAAAGCCAATATGGCAAAAACAACGAGGGTTCCGCGGCACTTCAGTCTTTAGAGTGCCGCGGAACCCTCGTTGCCGAAAACAATGTAGATGCTTCTACACTTTGAGCTTTTCTTATAAAAGCCAATATGGCAAAAACAACGAGGGTTCCGCAGCACTGTAAAGACTTTAGTCTTTAGAGTGGCGCGGAACCCTCGTTGCCGAAAACAATGTAGATGCTTCTACACTTTCAGCTTTTGTTCTCAAAGCCAATATGACAAAAACAACGAGGGTTCCGCGGCACTATAAATACTTTATTCTTTCGAGCTCCGCGGAACCCTCCTTGCCGAAAACAATGTAGATGCTTCTACACTTTGAGCTTTTGTTATCAAAGCCAATATGGCAAAAACAACGAGGGTTCCGCGGCACTTTAGTCTTTAGAGTTCCGCTGAACCCTCGTTGCGGAAAACAATGGAGATGCTTCTACACTTTGAGCTTTTGTTATCAAAGCCAATATGGCAAAAACAATGAGGGTTCCGTGGCACTCTAAAGACTTTAGTCTATAGAGTGCCGCGGAACCCTCGTTTGCCGAAAACAATGTAGATGCTTCTACACTTTGAGCTTTTGTTATCAAAGCCAATATGGCAAAACAACGAGGATTCTGCGGCACTTTAGTCTTTAGAGTGCCGCGGAACCCTCGTTGCTGAAAACAATGTAGATGCTTCTAAACTTTGAGCTTTTGTTATCAAAGACAATATGACAATAAAACGAGGGTTCCGCGGCACTCTAAAGACTTTAGTCTTTAGAGTGCCGCGGAACCCTCGTTGCCGAAAACAATGTAGATGCTTCTACACTTTGAGCTTTTGTTATCAAAGCCAATATGGCAAAAACAACGAGGGTTCTGCGGCACTTTAGTCTTTAGAGTGCCGCGGAACCCTCGTTGCCAAAAACAATGTAGATGCTTCTACACTTTGAGCTTTTGTTATCAAAGACAATATGGCAATAACAACGAGGGTTCCGCGGCTCTATAAAGATTTTACTCTTTAGAGTGCCGCAGAACCCTCGTTGCCGAAAATAATGCAGATGCTTCTACACTTTGAGCTTTTGTTATCAAAGACAATATGGCAATAACAACGAGGGTTCCGCGGCTCTATATAGACTTTAGTCTTTAGAGCGCCGCGGAACCCTCGTTGCCGAAAACAATGTAGATGCTTCTACACATTGAGCTTTTGTTATCAAAGTCAATATGGCATAAACAATGAGGGTTCTGTGGCACTTTAGTCTTTAGAGTGCCGCGGAACCCTCGTTGCCGAAAACAATGTAGATGCTTCTACACTTTGAGCTTTTGTTATCAAAGCCAATATGGCAAAAACAATGAGGGTTCCGCGGCACTTTAGTCTTTAGAGTGCCGCGGAACCCTCGTTGCCGAAAACAATGTAGATGCTTCTACACTTTGAGCTTTTGTTATCAAAGCCAATATGGCAAAAACAACGAGGGTTCCGCGGCACTCTAAAGACTTTAGTCTTTAGAGTGCTACACTTTGAGCAAAGGAACCCTCGTTGCCGAAAACAATGTAGATGCTTCTACACTTTGAGCTTTTGTTATCAAAGCCAATATGGCAAAAACAACGAGGGTTCCGCGGCACTCTAAAGACTTTAGTCTTTAGAGGGCCGCGGAACCCTCGTTGCCGAAAACAATGTAGATGCTTCTACACTTTGAGCTTTTGTTATCAAAGCCAATATGGCAAAAACAATGAGGGTTCCGCGGCACTTTAGTCTTTAGAGTGCCGCGGAACCCTCGTTGCCGAAAACAATGTAGATGCTTCTACACTTTCAGCTTTTGTTATCAAAGCCAATATGGCAAAAACAACGAGGGTTCCGCGGCACTCTAAAGACTTTAGTCTTTGGAGTGCCGCGGAACCCTCGTTGCCGAAAACAATGTAGATGCTTCTACACTTTGAGCATTTGTTATCAAAGCCAATATGGCAAAAACAACGAGGGTTCCGCGGCACTCTAAAGACTTTAGTCTTTGGAGAGCCGCGGAACCCTCGTTGGCGAAAACAATGTAGATGCTTCTACACTTTGAGCTTTTGTTATCAAAGACAATATGGCAAAAACAACGACGGTTCTGCGGCACTCTAAAGACTTTAGTCTTTAGAGCGCCGCGGAACCCTCGTTGCCGAAAACAATGTAGATGCTTCTACACTTTAAGCTATTGTTATCAAATCCAATATGGCAAAAACAACGAATGTTTCGCGCCACTGTAAAGACTTTAGTCTTTAGAGTGCCGCGGAACCCTCGTTGCCAAAAACAATGTAGATGCTTCAACACTTTGAGCTTTTGTTATCAAAGCCAATATGGCAAAAACAACGAGGGTTCCGCGCGGACTTTAGTCTTTAGAGTGCCGCGGAACCCTCGTTGCCGAAAACAATGTAGATGCTTCTACACTTTGAGCTTTTCTTATAAAAGCCAATATGGCAAAAACAACGAGGGTTCCGCAGCACTGTAAA
>NW_027131990.1:0-3184 GCF_026122565.2 Emydura macquarii macquarii | reverse complement strand
TTGTTAACAAAGCCAATATGGCAAAAACAACGAGGTTGAGCGGCTCTAAGACTTTAGTTTTTAGAGAGCCGTGGAACCCTCGTTGCCGAAAACAATGTAGATGCTTCTACACTTTGAGCTTTTGTTATCAAAGCCAATATGGCAAAAACAACGTGGGTTCCGCGGCTCGCTAAAGACTTTAGTCTTTAGAGTGCCTGGACCCTCGTTGCCAAGAACAAAGTAGATGCTTCTACAGTTTGAGCTTTTGTTCTCAAAGCCAATATGGCAAAAACAACGAGGGTTCTGCGGCACTTTTGTTTTTAGAGTGCCGAAGATCCCTCGTTGCCGAAAACAATGTAGATGCTTCTACATTTTGAGCTTTTGTTATCAAAGCCAATATGGAAAAAACAACGAGGGTTCTGCGGCACTTTAGTCTTTAGAGTGCCGCAGAACCCTCGTTGCCGAAAACAATGTAGATGCTTCTACACTTTGAGCTTTTGTTATCAAAGCCAATATTGCAAAAACAACCTGGGTTCCGCGGCACTCTAAAGACTTTAGTCTTTAGAGAGCCACGGAACCCTCGTTGCCGAAAACAATGTAGATGCTTCTACACTTTGAGCTTTTGTTATCAAAGCCAATATGGCAAAAACAACGAGGGTTCCATGCGGCACTCTAAAGACTTTAGTCTTTAGAGTCCACGAAGAACCCTCACAGCCGAAAACAATGTTGATGTTTCTACACTATGAGCTTTTGTTAACAAAGCCAATATGGCAAAAACAACGAGGGTTCTGCGGCACTTTAGTCTTTAGAGTGCCGCAGAACCCTCGTTGCCGAAAACAATGTAGATGCTTCTACTTTTTGAGCTTTTGTTATCAAAGCCAATATGGCAAAAACAACGAGGCTTCTGCGGCACTTTAGTCTTTAGAGTGCCGCAGAACCCTCGTTGCCGAAAACAATGTAGATGCTTCTACACTTTGAGCTTTTGTTATCAAAGCCAATATGGCAAAAACAACGAGGGTTCTTCGGCACTTTAGTCTTTAGAGTGCCGCGAACCCTCGTTGCCGAAAACAATGTAGATGCTTCTACACTTTGAGCTTTTGTTATCAAAGCCAATATGGCAAAAACAACGAGGGTTCTTCGGCACTTTAGTCTTTAGAGTGCCGCAGAACCCTCGTTGCCGAAAACACTGTAGATGCTTCTACACTTTGAGCTTTTGTTATCAAAGCCAATATGGCAAAAACAACGAGGGTTCTTCGGCACTCTAAAGACTTTAGTCTTTAGAGAGCCGTGGAACCCTCGTTGCCAAAACAATGTAGATGCTTCTACACTTTGAGCTTTTGTTATCAAAGCCAATATGGCAAAAACAACGAGGGTTCCGCGGCACTCTAAAGACTTTAGTCTTTAGAGAGCCACGGAACCCTCGTTGCCGAAAACAATGTAGATGCTTCTACACTTTGAGCTTTTGTTATCAAAGCCAATATGGCAAAAACAACCAGGGTTCCACGGCTCTCTAAAGACTTTAGTCTTTAGAGTGCCTGGGATCCCTCGTTGCCAAGAACAATGTAGATGCTTCTACACTTTGAGCTTTTGTTATCAAAGCCAATATGGCAAAAACAACGAGGGTTCTGCGGCACTTTAGTCTTTAGAGTGCCGCAGAACCCTCGTTGCCGAAAACAATGTAGATGCTTCTACACTTTGAGCTTTTGTTATCAAAGCCAATATGGCAAAAACAACGAGGGTTCTGCGGCACTTTAGTCTTTAGAGTGCCGCAGAACCCTCGTTGCCGAAAACAATGTAGATGCTTCTACACTTTGAGCTTTTGTTATCAAAGCCAATATGGCAAAAACAACGAGGGTTCTGCGGCAAAGACTTTAGTCTTTAGAGTGCCGGGAACCCTCATTGCCAAAACAATGTAGATGCTTCTACACTTTGAGCTTTTGTTATCAAAGCCAATATGGCAAAAACAACGAGGGTTCTGCGGCACTTTAGTCTTTAGAGTGCCGAAGAACCCTCGTTGCCGAAAACAATGTAGATGCTTCTACACTTTGAGCTTTTGTTATCAAAGCCAATATGGCAAAAACAACGAGGGTTCTGCGGCACTTTAGTCTTTAGAGTGCCGCAGAACCCTCGTTGCCGAAAACAATGTAGATGCTTCTACACTTTGAGCTTTTGTTATCAAAGCCAATATGGCAAAAACAACCAGGGTTCCACGGCTCTCTAAAGACTTTAGTCTCTAGAGTGCAATGTAGATGCTTCTACACTTTGAGCTTTTGTTATCAAAGCCAATATGGCAAAAAAACGAGGGTTCTGCGGCACTTTAGTCTTTAGAGTGCCAAGAACAATGTAGATGTAGATGCTTCTACACTTTGAGCTTTTGTTATCAAAGCCAATATGGCAAAAACAACGAGGGTTCTGCGGCACTTTACTCTTTAGAGTGCCGCGGAACCCTCGTTGCCGAAAACAATGTAGATGCTTCTACACTTTGAGCTTTTGTTATCAAAGCCAATATGGCAAAAACAACGAGGGTTCTGCGGCACTTTAGTCTTTAGAGTGCCACGGAACCCTCATTGCCGAAAACAATGTTGATGTTTCTACACTATGAGCTTTTGTTAACAAAGCCAATATGGCAAAAACAACGAGGGTTCTGCGGAACTTTAGTCTTTAGAGTGCCGCGGAACCCTCATTGCCGAAAACAATGTAGATGCTTCTACACTTTGAGCTTTTGTTATTAAAGCCAATATGGCAAAAACAACGAGGTTCTTCGGCACTTTACTTTAGTCTTTAGTGAGCCGCAGAACCCTCGTTGCCGAAAACAATGTAGATGCTTCTACACTTTGAGCTTTTGTTATCAAAGCCAATATGGCAAAAACAACCAGGGTTCTGCGGCACTTTAGTCTTTAGAGTGCCGAAGAACCCTCGTTGCCGAAAACAATGTAGGTGCTTCTACTTTTTGAGCTTTTGTTATCAAAGCCAATATGGCAAAAACAACGAGGCTTCTGCGGCACTTTACTCTTTAGAGTACCGCAGAACCCTCGTTGCCTAAAACAATGTAGATGCTTCTACACTTTGAGCTTTTGTTATCAAAGCCAATATGGCAAAAACAACGAGGCTTCTGCGGCACTTTAGTCTTTAGAGTGCCACGGAACCCTCATTGCCGAAAACAATGTTGATGTTTCTACACTATGAGCTTTTGTTAACAAAGCCA
>NW_027131989.1:0-3220 GCF_026122565.2 Emydura macquarii macquarii | reverse complement strand
GTAGAAGCATATACATTGTTTTCGGCAACGAGTGTTCCGCGGCACTCTAAAGACTAAAGTGCCGCGGAACCCTCATTGTTTTTGCCATATTGGCTTTGATAAGAAAAGCTCAAGGTGTAGAAGCATCTACATTGTTCTCGGCAACGAGGGTTCCGCGGCACTCTAAAGACTAAAGTCTTTGGAGTGCCACGGAACCCTCGTTGTTTTTGTCATATTGGCTTTGATAATAAAAGCTCAAAGTGTAGAAGCATCTACATTGTTTTCGGCAACGAGGGTTCCGCGGCACTGTAAAGACTAAAGTGCCGCAGAACCCTCGTTGTTTTTGCCATATTGGCTTTGATAACAAAAGCTCAAGCTGTAGAAGCATCTACATTGTTCTCGGCAACGAGGGTTCCGCGGCACTCTAAAGACTAAAGTGCAGTGGAACCCTCGTTGTTTTTGCCATATTGGCTTTGATAACAAAAGCTCAAAGTGTAGAAGCATCTACATTGTTTTCGGCAACGAGGTTTCCGCGGCACTGTAAAGACTAAAGTGCCGCAGAACCCTCGTTGTTTTTGCCATATTGGCTTTGATAACAAAAGCTCAAGGTGTAGAAGCATCTACATTGTTCTCGGCAATGAGGGTTCCGCGGCACTCTAAAGACTAAAGTGCCGCAGAACCCTCGTTGTTTTTGCCATATTGGCTTTGATAACAAAAGCTCAAAGTGTAGAAGCATCTACATTGTTCTCGGCAACGTGGGTTCCGCGGCACTCTAAAGACAAAAATGCCGCCGAACCCTCTTTGTTTTTGCCATATTGGCTTTGATAACAAAAGCTCAAAGTGTAGAAGCATCTACATTGTTTTCGGCAACGAGGGTTCCGCGGCACTCTAAAGAATAAAGTCTTTAGAGACTAAGAACCCTCGTTGTTTTTGCCATATTGGCTTTGATAACAAAAGCTTAAAGTGTAGAAGCATCTACATTGTTTTCGGCAACGAGGGTTCCGCGGCACTCTAAAGACTAAAGTGCCGCAGAACCCTCGTTGTTTTTGCCATATTGGCTTTGATAACAAAAGCTCAAAGTGTAGAAGCATCTACATTGTTTTCGTCAACGAGGGTTCCGCGGCACTCTAAAGACTAAAGTCTTTGGAGTGCCACGGAACCCTCTTTGTTTTTGCATATTGGCTTTGATAATAAAAGCTCAAAGTGTACAAGCATCTACATTGTTTTCGGCAACGAGGGTTCCGCGGCACTCTAAAGACTAAAGTGCAGTGGAACCCTCGTTGTTTTTGCCATATTGGCTTTCATAACAAAAGCTCAAAGTGTAGAAGCATCTTCATTGTTTTCGGCAACGAGGGTTCCGCGGCACTCTAAAGACAAAAGTGCCGCCGAACCCTCTTTGTTTTTGCCATATTGGCTTTGATAACAAGAGCTCAAAGTGTAGAAGCATCTCCATTGTTTTCGACAACGAGAGTTCCGCGGCACTCTAAAGACTAAAGTGCCGCAGAACCCTCGTTGTTTTTGCCATATTGGCTTTGATAACAAAAGCTTAAAGTGTAGAAGCATCTACATTGTTTTCGGCAACGAGGGTTCCGCGGCACTCTAAAGACTAAAGTGCCGCAGAACCCTCGTTGTTTTTCCCATATTGGCTTAGATAAGAAAAGCTCAAGGTGTAGAAGCATCAACATTGTTCTCGGCAACGAGGGTTCCGCGGCACTCTAAAGATTAAAGTCTTTAGAGTGCCGCGGAACCCTCGTTGTTTTTTCCATATTGGCTTTGATAACAAAAGCTCAAAGTGTAGAAGCATCTACATTGTTTTCGGCAATTAAGGTTCCGCGGCACTGTAAAGACTAAAGTGCCGCAGAACCCTCGTTGTTTTTCCCATATTGGCTTTGATAACAAAAGCTCAAAGTGTAGAAGCATCTACATTGTTCTCGGCAACGTGGGTTCCGCGGCACTCTAAAGACTAAAGTGTCGCGGAACCCTCATTGTTTTTTCCATATTGGCTTTGATAACAAAAGCTCAAAGTGTAGAAGCATCTCCATTGTTTTCGTCAACGAGAGTTCCGCGGGACTCTAAAGACTAAATTCTTTAGAGTGCCGCGGAACCCTCGTTGTTTTTTCCATATTGGCTTTGATAACAAAAGCTCAAAGTGTAGAAGCATCTACATTGTTTTCGGCAACGAGGGTTCCGCGGCACTGTAAAGACTAAAGTGCCGCAGAACCCTCGTTGTTTTTGCCATAATGGCTTTGATAACAAAAGCTCAAGGTGTAGAAGCATCTACATTGTTCTCGGCAATGAGGGTTCCGCGGCACTCTAAAGACTGAAGTCTTTAGAGTGCCGCGGAACCCTCGTTGTTTTTTCCATATTGGCTTTGATAACAAGAGCTCAAAGTGTAGAAGCATCTCCATTGTTTTCGACAACGAGAGTTCCGCGGCACTCTAAAGACTAAAGTGCCGCAGAACCCTCGTTGTTTTTACCATATTGGCTTTGATAACAAAAGCTTAAAGTGTAGAAGCATCTACATTGTTTTCGGCAACGAGGGTTCCGCGGCACTCTAAAGACAAAAGTGCCGCCGAACCCTCGTTTTTTTTGCCATATTGGCTTTGATAACAAAAGCTTAAAGTGTAGAAGCATCTACATTGTTTTCGGCAACGAGGGTTCCGCGGCACTCTAAAGACTAAAGTCTTTAGAGTGCCGCGGAACCCTCGTTGTTTTTGCCATATTGGGTTTGATAACAAAAGCTCAAAGTGTAGAAGCATATACATTGTTTTCGGCAACGAGGGTTCCGTGGCACTGTAAAGACTAAAGTGCCGCAGAAACCTCGTTGTTTTTGCCATATTGGCTTTGATAACAAAAGCTCAAGGTGTAGAAGCATCTACATTGTTCTCGGCAATGAGGCTTCCGCGGCACTCTAAAGACTGAAGTCTTTAGAGTGCCGCGGAACCCTCGTTGTTTTTGCCGTATTGGCTTTGATAACAAAAGCTCAAAGTGTAGAAGCATCTTCATTGTTTTCGGCAACGAGGTTCCGCGGCACTCTAAAGACTAAAGTCTTTAAAGTGCCGCGGAACCCTCGTTGTTTTTGCCATATTGGCTTTGATAACAAGAGCTCAAAGTGTAGAAGCATCTACATTGTTTTCGACAACGAGGGTTCCGCGGCACTCTAAAGACTAAAGTGTCGCAGAACCCTCGTTGTTTTTTCCATATTGGCTTTGATAAGAAAAGCTCAAGCTGTAGAAGCATC